>NC_065448.1:197364170-197672487 GCF_917563875.1 Diabrotica virgifera virgifera | reverse complement strand
AGTTTTTATAATATAGTATCATTTTTAAATAATTTAATCTTTTACTTATATCCATAAAATATACAGTGTGATCACTATTTGCAAATACAAAATTTTCCCATTTTTTTTAATGGAACACCCTATATATTAGTATTTTATTTTGTAGTAAATATTACAACCTTTCTTTTGGTATAAGGTTATATGTACATAGCATGTTTGGTTTTGTAAATATTTAAAAAAGAACTATAGATTTTACGTTTCGCGGATAATTTAGATCCGCGATAATTTTAATTAAATTTTTTTGCAAAAAGAAAATTATAATCTGATTTTAGAAACATACACTAACACTAAAATGTCAAAGATGAAAATAAAAACGTAATTAAAGGTTAAAATAAAACGTCTGCAAGTGCAACTTAATTGAATTTAATAACTTTAAAATTAAGCTACAAACAATATTTTACCATATCTACTAATAAGTGATTATTAATATGGATAAATTAATTATTAAATTAAACAACCAATTTTAAAATCTACCCTAGAAATTTTTCTACCCTAGTAACTTTATTGTACCCAATTTTGATAGTTAATTGTATTTATGAGTAAGATCAGTTAATAACTTTTTAATTTACCTACATCTTGAGTACGTACGTATAAAGTATGCTTTGAAACAAATGAACGTTACAGAAGTATAATATTATGAAGTAAATAGTATCTATATAGTCGTGTCACAAAAGCTGGTAATAATTTCTAATGGTTTCGCCCAAAACAAATGTCATATCCACCAATTGTTCGATTGAAAAATTAAAATTTAAAATATAAAAAATTGTTACAAAAATTTCAACTACAAAAATATTACCAGCTTTTGTGACACCAGTTAATACTATTTATTACTATTTAATAATAACAGTATACTAAAAAAACTTTGACATGACATTAAAATTTTTATTACCTTGAAACCCTAATTCACAGCCCTTTGAATATTACCATTTTTCTCAATAAAAGTGTAAATATATTTCGAAAATTGTTAACTTTAGGCCTATAGTACCTTATATAAATTCTTAATATTTTTAAAAAATATATTCAAAAATGATTTAATATATAGGGTGTTCCATTTAAAAAAATACAACTTTGGTTCCTACCGTCGTTCTGACTCATCCTGTATAATCTAAAATAATTTTAAATTATAGATGGCTTCGATATACATTAATTTTATTTGTTTGTATATCCCATAATTTAGCCGTAATCAAAGAAAACCAGTGGTTTGGCGCACCTGTATATACATGTGTCATAAAATCATAATTTAAAAATAAAAATCAACCTGTTTCGGGATTTATCTCCAAAATTGCCCATTCACGAAAAAATGAATTTATTCAAGTTCGGCAAAGCGACCTCTATTTCTACGCTCTGTACTTTTATTCGCACTTTTAATTATATTGGCCAATTATATTAGTCCTGGTTGCTGGATAATTGTCAAGACCATAGTCCAAAAAAATAGTAAGAAGAAAAAATAAGATGCAGGTTATGTTTAGCAAACGTAAACAATTGTATGTAGTAAATAAAATCAGTTATTAAAATGCAGTACTGCAAGCAAAATACAATTAATTAAATTTACCTTTATATAATAATTGCATATCATATCAATATTGTGGAGCAATATATAATTTTTCTGCGTCAATGACAGAAGGTATGAAATATACGTCAATTTGACAATTTCAATTGACAATATGAATTATTTAAGATAGTTGCAATATTTCTCCGCGACTCGCGCACGGTCGTTTCTCGTTTCCCTTTCCAAGTACTTGCACACCGCGAATACCGGGTGCTGAATCGTAAAACGGAGGAAACTCAATGTAAATTCTAAACTGTTGAATTCCTGTTTCCATAATTATTTTACATCAAAAGTCATGAGAGAATATTTTTAGAGAATTTAAATCTGTATTAAAATCAAAAGTTAAAATTGTTCTACGATTTAAACGCATTCCAAAATTTTGAAAAATATAATACATTTGCCACAGTAGGTATGTGTGTAAAAGTTAGGCCACATGTTACTATTTAACTGACAGTGCTCGCATCATTGACTGAATAAAAAATCTTTATTATTAATACTTTCTCCGCAACTGAGGGTATTATCTTATCAACTGTATTGTTTTTAAACAATGATAAAATGAAAATATTGACAGTTCAAAAATGTGAAAGTAATAACTTCATTGTGACACATTATTGCACTATGTGTGGCCTAAGTTTGGGCTGAAAAACTGAAAAATGTATTACATTTTTACAAAATTTTGGAATATGTTTAATTCGTAGAACAATTTTAACAGTTGTTTTCAATACAGATTTCTATCCTCTACAAATAGTTTCTAATGTCTTTTGATGTAAAATAATTAGGGAATTCAACAGTTTAGAATTTTACATTGAGTTTCCTATGGCCCGTTTTCCAATTCACCACCCGGTATACCTGTAGCCTATAGTCCAGGCGGTATCTGTTTTAGATTGGACATTTTTAGATTGAAGTCTATTTTTTGCTGGAATCTGAAAAACATCGACACCTTTTGCTTTTCGCGCCCATATTTGCGACTATAACTCAAGAGATATTGATTCAGCAAAGAAATATAAAAGGTAAAAGTTTCGTTTTTCAATTTTACATAATATTTGTTAAACTAAACTTGCGTACATAGAAATCGGCTCACTTAAAAATTTGGTCAGTTTTGATGTCTCGAATTTTCTAAACCTGTTGTCCGATTTAAGTAATTTTTTTAATATGTTATAGCCTTATTCTTTAGCAATATCGCTGTAATAATATTGTTGCTAAACAGGTAAATTTTCATTGTATGCCGGGTGTACGAATCAAACTGTGTTTTTTTCTCAAAGTTCGCATCACCCTGGTTTTCTTGCCTCAGATTTTCTTAACGTTCTGTTTTATGATTCATTCGCTTATGTTGGATAATAAAAAAGTTAGGTACTTTAACAACTAGCCATGTTATTCATCACTACAGGAAACAAGTGCGACAAACTTTAAGAGGTAATTATGCAGGAAAAAATAATGACAGTTTAAGAAAAAAGACTTAGTCTCAGCATCCGTATGGCTTGCAAATTGTAGAAGCCTCGGAGGTGTAACCAGAGAAGGTTCCCATTGTTTTCATTCTGGTGGGATATGTTATATGCCATTATAGAGTGAAAACTTAGTCTTTTGTTAGCAGTTGCCGCTAGGGCATCTATGCCATTTCGTTCGTTGCAATTCGGGACTGCACGCTGGGGTTTGTTTTGGTTGGATCAGGGAGAGCAGCATATGTGCCTCCTGATGAGAGACTAATAAGTTTCGAAACCGGTAGAGGTGCTTGCAGCACTCTCTGATTTGACTGGAATATGGTTCGGCTGTATTTTCGTTTTGCAACGAAATTGAAAATGGTTATTCATTTTTGAATGACAGTTTACTTTATAATCGTATATCCGCAAATGCTTGGTTTCCGAGATACGGGATGTTGAATATTTTCTTACAAACTAACGATTTATTGATTTCTTTAAAACCGGTTGAGACATGTAAATAAAAATTTGGTGGGTTTTAAGATGTAGTTATTGCACATTATTTGAGATACCTACAATTAAGAATTTTATATTCACCATTGGCGTGCATACGGGTAATATGATCCGTCATATTACCTGTATGCGCTCCAATGGTGAATATTAAATTCTTAATTGTGTGTCAAAGAATGTGCAATAACTACGTCCGACGTCTTACAACCCACCAAATTTCATTTGCATATCTCAATCGATTTTAAAGCAATAAATAAGTCGTCAGTTTGTACGAAACATCCCGTATCTCGCAAACGAAGGATTTGCGGATATACGATTATAAAGCAAACTGTCAATCTTTTTTCATGCAGAATTACCCCTTAAAGTTTGCCATACTTATTTAAAAACACCCATTATTGATGAAAAAGATAGCTAGTTGTTAAAGTGCTTAACTTTTTTATGGTTTAACATAAACGAATGAATCAAAAAACAGAATGTTGAGAAAACATGATGCTATAGTTGGGTTTTAATTTTAGTATTTTATAAATGCTAGAATATCCCACAGGGTGATACGAACTTTGAGAAAAAACACAGTTTGATTCGTACACATGGTATACAATGAAAATTTACCTGTTTAGCAACAATATTGTTACAGCGGTATTGTTAAGGATAAGGCTATAACATATTAAAAAAATCACTTAAATCATACAACAGGTTTAGGAAAGTCGAGACATCAAAAATGACCAAATTTTTAAGTGGGCCGATTTCTATGCAAAGTTCAGGAAAAAGTGCAAAAAATTGAATTTTTCTGTAAAAATGAAATTTACAAAATTATGCTGGCTCCAACATAAGCACTTTAAATAGTCGAAATTTTTTATAGTCACCGGCTTACGGAAATAACGAATTTATTCTTTTCATTTGCACCATACTGTATAAAGAAATACTCAAACTTTCAAATGCAATTTAAAAAATTGAAATTGGTCAACAGGGAGAGCCTATGGAAAAGTTATGGTAGTGGGGGTAGCCCCTCCCCGCGTCGAGCAAAAATTAACGATTCACTTCTCGCTCGGAACGCTGAGGAGCTACCCCCACCACCATAACTTTAAAAAATTCTCTCGACTCTCCTAAAATATTTGACCGATTTCAATTTTTCAAAATGCGGTTGAAAGCTTGAACCTTTCTTTATATACAAAAAAAAATCGAGTATATTTTACTTATTTTTGACCTTGCACTTTTTTGCTGTCCGTGGATTGCAAAATTTGGCAAAAACTATTATGACGAAAACAGACGAAAATGTAGCTCATGTTACAGTCACATTATAGAGTTTTTCTAGGCGAAATATGTGAAGGTTTTAAGTAATAAATGTTTATTAGCCCAGTAAATGAACGGTAGGTAAATACGGCGATTTCGGGGTCAACTCCGAATTGTATGAAAATTTGGTTTAGTTACTACTTACCCTCCACTTCAAAGTTGTACTTGTGCCGTTGGTTACTTTTACTTGGGGGGTGACAGTCACCCCTTCTCGGGGGTGAAAAAAGGCGCGTTTAAAATAAGTCCGGAAATGGATAAATTGACTAACTCGAAGCAACTTTCGTTCTATAGAGTTTTTTAAGAAAGTCAATACTTTTCAAGTTATTTGCGATTAAAAATGTTTATTTTTCGACAAAAAAAAACACGTTTTCAGACAGTTTTTCACAAATAACTCAAAATCTAAGTATTTTATCGAATAAAATATACTTAGCAAAATGTAGCATAGAAAATAACGAAAAAAGTTGTGTATTTGTGAAGTCTATAGACCCAGCAAAAGCAAAGTTATCTATAGCTCATGAAAAATACGTTCTTATTCGTCAAATTCCAAATCGATTATTTCCACGTGAAATAACCACAAAATTAAGCACTTTTCGGGAAAAAGCCATTAAAAATTTTCTAGTGTTTAGAAATGCTTTATTTTTATTTTTTATAAAAGTCTCTAGCATCAAATCTAAGCGAGTTACGCTCAAAATAAAGTTAGCCCTTTTTTTGGTAAAAAAATCGCGAAAATCTCCCCTATGAATAGCATCTCAAATGAAATTAATCATTACCGCTTTACAAACAATTTACTTTACTTATGCATTTTTTATATGATATGATAAGTTTCACCGATTTAAAGTGCTTACTTTTGAAAGGGTTCTAGTTGAAAGGGCTTGAACGAGTCACTAATTACGAGTGTATGCAAACTTTGAACAGCCATATCTTAACCAATTTTTGTCTTACAGAAAAAAAAAATAAAACTAACATAAGTACATATTTTATAGAAGCAAAACGTACATTTTTTACTCTTTGAGGTTTTTTGATATCACTAATACTTTTTAAGTCATTTTGAAAAAAGAGCATTTTTCCAAAAATTTAGAAAACATTTTGTTTACTATGAACCCAAATTTTTTCAAAAATACGCACTTCGAACCGGTCTAACTTATAATCGTATGAATAATACACATATAAAGTAAATGGTAAAGCGGTAACGATTAATTTAATTTGGGACGCTAAATAGGGGGAGATGTTCACGATTCTTTTTATAAATAAAAAAGGGGCCAACTTTATTTTGGGCGTAACTCAGTTAGATTTGATGCTAGAAGCTTTTATAAAAAATAAAAATAAATCTTTTTTTAAACACTTTAAAAAGTTTTAATAGGTCTTTCCCGAAAACTGCTTAATTTCTTGGTTATTTCACGTTGAAATATTCGATGTGCAATTTAATGAATAAGAATGTATTTTCATGAGCTACAACTTTGCTTTTACTGGGTTTATAGACTTCATTAATACACCATTTTTTTCGTTTTTTTATAAGCTACATTTTTGATAGGGATATTTTTTTCGAAAAAATATTTAATTAGTTATTTTCGAGAAACCGCTTGAAAACTTGTTAAACTTGTTTTTTTTTGTCAAAAAATAAACATTTTTATTCGCAAATAACTCAAAAAGTTAGACTTAGTTAAAAAACTCAGTAGAACAAAAGTTGCTTAGAATTAGTCAATTTTTCCATTTCCGGACTTCTTTTGAACACGCGATTTTTCACCCCGAGAGGGGGTGACTGTCACTCCTTAAGTAAAAGCAACCAATGGCACAAGTTCAACTTTTAACTGGAGGCTCTAACAATTACGTTTGAAAATAAAAATTATAATGAAATGTACAAAGACTAAAAGTTTAAATAATTAATATGAAAACCAATTTTTAAACACAACAAATGGGCCAATGTCACTGAAAATGACTGAAAACATCAAAATTCTTAGTAAATAATACATCAAAGACATGGTGTATCACTTATCTTTATTTAACTTGTGGTATCTATGGCTTAATTTTGCGATACTAGTTTCTGTGAGTACAGTTTATCCCAAACCCTTTTTTCAGTGCGTCATAATTTGTTGAATTCCCTCCAACGCATTAAGCTCGGAGTGACAGAAAAAAATGTATGTCCATGATTATTATACATAGAACTTCAAAAATTATGTATTCGTTGAAGGGTATTTCCATATTAAACCGATTTATACTTATACAGTATGTCCCTGTAAGTTGTATCCATATGGAAATCTTTTTTATTATTAATTTTACGAAAAAAAGTTATTCTTTATAAAAAGCTCTGCATGAGCCAAAACCTAAGATTTAACCATCAAATATCAAATTTTTTGAATATTATACGAGGTATGTCAAAAAGTTTGAATTTCACTCAAGAGTAAAGTAGCTTTATTTTTCGTAATATTGGAAATTGCTATTATGAAAAGTTGTTTGGAATTAAAAACTATATTCTAATATGCAATTACATCCTTCTAATTGAATTTTTTTTAAATTATGGATAACTCATTATTTTTTCAGTTATTTTAATTCTGATAACTCTTTTATTATTAATTTTACGAAAAAAAGTGATTCTTAATAAAAAGTTCTGGATGGTCTAAAACTTAAAATACAACCATCTTATATCAAATTTTATCAATTTTATACGAAGTATGTCAAAAAAGATAAATTTAGATCAAAAGTAAAGTACCTTTATAGTTCAGAATTTTTCAATAAGAAGGATGTAAATACATACTGAAACATAGTTTTTAATTCTAAATAACTTTTCATAATAACAATTTTCGATATTGTGAAAAATAAACGTATTTTACTCTTGGGCGACATTCATATTTTTTGACATACCTCGTATAAAATTGATCAAATTTGACAAAAGATGGTTGTATTTTAGATTTTAGACCATGCATAACTTTTTATTAAGAATCACTTTTTTTCGTAAAATTAATAATAAAAGAGTTATCTGAATTAAAATAACTGAAATTAATGTTAGTTATCCATAATTTTCCAAAAAAAAATTTTTTTCAATTAGAAGGATGTAATTGCATACTATAATACAGTTTTTAATTCCAAACAACTTTTCATAATAGCAATTTTCAATATTGTGAAAAATAAAGCTACTTTACTCTTGAGTGAAATTCAAACTTTTTGACATACCTCGTATAATATTCAAAAAATTTGATATTTGATGGTTAAATCTTAGGTTTTGGACCATGCAGAGCTTTTTATAAAGAATAACTTTTTTTCGTAAAATTAATAATAAAAATGTTTTCCATATGGATACAACTTACAGGGACATACTGTAGATGAATAATGGTTGACAATTACAATATTCTAAATAAATAACCAATCCATGATGCGAATAAAGATAATTTGAAACAAAATTAATCTATCGTGACAGTACTTTCACAATATTAATGGATAAAATGACAATTGTAATTCTAAGTCAGAAATTTGTCAAGGACATAAATATAAATATTTTTTGGTATATTCGGACATTGTACAATGAAATTGTATTTCTATATTTATTTATTTTTTTCCTTAAAATATTTTAAATATTGATATTCTGGCAAATATTTATATAAATATTGATATTTATAAAAAGATAAATACATATAAATATTCTGACAACTGTCAGATTTAACTAAAATGTCATGCAGCGATTCACGACTTTCTTAAAATCTTATATGATGTCAAAATTAATGACGCACTGAAAAAAGGGTTTTAGACAAGGCGAAAACGGCGGGTTAGTTGGGAAAAATATTCCCATGAGATTTTTTTGCATAATTACATTCGTGAGACATCCCAGAATAAGGTTCAAGAAGTCACCCACGTGAAAAGTGGGCCATATTTTTTTTAATCAAACTGCAAAAATCAATATTTTTGGCTCAGACAATTTTTTTTTAGGTTTTTTGGACCATTCTGGATAAAAAAGGTCTCTTATAATTTTTCTCTAAAGTTGATTTCAAGGCTTAATAACTCGGTTAAAAGTTATTATTATGAAAGTCAGAAATTTTTGTCATTATTTTATTACTAAGCTGTTATTTTTAAGTAATAATATTGAGCGCCATGCACGTGGTAGCCGGCCGTAAATGCTGAGTGCGAGAGAGATGCCACTCCGGCAGTCCAACTGTGCATCTTACTTGCACTCACATTTACGGCCACCTACCTCGTGCATGGCGTTCATTATTATTACTTAAAAATAACAGCTTAGTAATAAAATAATGACAAAAAGTTTTTCAGGATCTTGTAGGGGGGCATTAAACTTTGATTTAGCACTTTCTGACCTTCATAATAATAACTTTTAACCAAGTTGTCTTGAAAATCGCCATTTTTCGTTTTTTCAATTTTAAATTGCTTATAACTCAAAAACGATCAACTTTAGAGAAAAATTATAAGAGACCTTTTTTATCCAGAATATTCCAAAAAACCTAAAAAAAAATTGTCGGGCCAAAAATATCGATTTTTGCAATTTGATTAAAGAAAAAATTTGGCTCACTTTTCACATGGGCAACTTCTTGAAGCTTATTCTGGGATGTCTCACGAATGTAGTTATGCAAAAAAATCTCATGGGAATATTTTTCCCAACGAACCCGCCGTTTTCGCCTTGTCTATTTGGAATAAACTGTAAAAAAGACACCTTGTATAAAATGCAATTGGTGAATAATTTCATGCATGTGAGCATGTGCAAAGATCAGTTGAACAACTGTATTCAATATTTTCTTAAAAAAACAAAACAATTAAAACCCAGCTAATAAAGAGGAAATATAAAGTTTGTTTATTATCAATATTTACAATATTCTAAAAGTAAATATGTACCTAACTGTAGAAACTTTATAATTTATTATTTATAAGTAAATATTTTCGCAGTACCATCATCTGAAGTAGTTAAAATTTTATTACTATTATTAAACATAGATATGCTTAAAATATCTGATTGATGCCCTGTTAAAGTCTCTAACAAAGATCCAGATTTTACATCACATACATATACGGCCCCATCGGCAGCACCAATAAATATTTTACCATCATTACCCCATTTCATCACTGTAACCGCACATTCTATCTGAGCTTGATGTCGTAAAGTCTGTTTACCAAGTTCCCATACACAGAGATGTCCAGATATTGATCCTGATGCAATTATCCCCAGAGTGGAATTAAATAGTGCAACTTCTACTTCCTTTTCACCGTCAGGTAATAAAATAGAAATTGTTTTACCATCGCTTAGCTTCATTAATCTAGATTCTGGTGCAGATATAGCTAAAGTTCCCTCCTGATTAATATCTAGATTGGTCACAGACTCTGCTTGATTATTGCTCCACTCAACACTACATTCTTTAATGTTCCAAAGCCTAACGTTTCCATCATCGTACCCAGCAAGGATCTGTTTACCATTAGGTAATATTACACCACATGTTGTAGAAGAATTATTTTGAGCAACCAAAACTTTACAATTACCTTGTGGTATCTGCCATAAATATATATCTCCTGAATGACAACCGCAAAATAAAGCATTTGTTAACGGATGCCACTTCAACCACTCCAAATCATCTCCTTCATAACACCATGCTAGTTTTTTCTCTTTTAAACTCCATACTTGTATCATACCCGCCATATCACCAGTAGTGACATATTGACCATCAAAGTTAAAATGAACTTCAGTAACAGAATCTTTATGGCCTGAAAATTCAAATAGTACTTCACCAGTTTCAGTGTTCCAGAGATAAGCTATATCATCTTCTCCCCCTGTTATGGCTAACGTATCATCTTTGCTCAAAGCTGAACTAAAAACGGCTTTTTTGTGTTTTTGGAGAGTGAGGGATGATACATCAATTATTTGTTCCTCAATTTCTTCATTATTTTGATCTTGTAGACTGATATCATCTAACATATGTTCAACAGGTTCCTCTTCGTAAATAACTCCATCATCGTCTAATATTAGTTCTTCGAAGTCGTCCTCGTCGAAGTCTTCGTCCATAATTATTACTAGATTTTACAACTTAATTTAATAAATGAAAGTATGTACAATTTAAGTATATTTGTTTAAATTTTATCAACACGACCTAACCTCTTTTCATGTCACATCACATCGTCACATGTCACTGTGACAGTAAAGGCGCGTCCACACCAAATTTGCGGTTCACGAACAGCTCGCGAGCTGTTCGCGAACTATTGCGAGCTGTAACCGAACAAGACGTATACACCAAAAATTAGAGTGGTTCGCGAACAGTTCTATAGAACAGTACTCTGCGGTTCGCATTGGTTGCATTGCTTTGCTGTCCACACCCACGGTTATTAGACTTTATTACGGTTGTCTTGTCCGACGGTTGTGGGGAGACTTATATTTTTGACTTTACGTCACAAGAGTTTACATTCCCATATTTTTAAATTATTTTCGATCATTGAATGTGTGTTATTGTGTATATATGTGTATTATTTGTGTTATTATGAAATAATAAGACAAATAGTACACATTTTATCTTATACCGGGTGGCGAATCGCAAAAAGGGCCATAGGAAACTCAATGTAAAGTTCTGAATTGTTGAATTCCTGCTTCCCTAATTATTCTACATCAAAAGTCATGAGAGAATACTTGTAGAGAATTAAAATCTGTATTAAAATCAAAAGTTAAAATTGTTCTACGATTTAAATGCATTCCAAAATTTTGAAAAATATGATACATTTGCCACAATAGGTATGCGTGTAAAAGTAAGGCCACACGTTACTATTTAACTGACAGTTCTCACACCATTGACTGAATAAAAAAATCTTTATTATTAATCCTTTCTCCGCAACTGAGGGTATCTTATCAACTGTATTGTTTTTAAACAGTAGATGATAAAATAAAAATATTGACAGTTCAAAAATGTGAACATTATTGCATTGTGTGTGGCCTAAGTTTGGGCTGAAAACTAAAATGTATTACATTTTTACAAAATTTTGGAATATGTTTAATTACGTAGACCAATTTTAACAGTTATTTCCAATACAGATTTCAATCCTCTTCAAATAGTTTCTAATGTCTTTTGATGTAAAATAATTATTAGGGAAGCTGGAATTCAACAGTTCAGAATTTTACATCGAGTTAATGCAAAACTTTGACGCATGTCAAAATTCTCAATGTGTTTTAATTGTATTCATTTTTTTCGAATCCTGAGAAAACTATTAAATATTTTTGAAAAATTTAAACTCAGAATGAAAGACTACATTATTACCGAGGGCTGAAAGTCCCTGAAAACTTCTATAATGTTTATTTTAATAAGTTACAGGGCTGAAAATAAAAGAGAAGTGCGATATTTAATTTCAAATATTTCATTCAATAAAATCTGCTTGTAAGAGGCTTTCCGCCCTCGGTAATAATGTAATCTTGCATCCTGCGTTTAAATTTTTCTAAAATACTTGGTTTTCTCAGGATTCGAAAAAAATCATATTACGATTCAAATGACAGTAAACTCTCGTGACGTAATCTCACCCTTAATGTTCATTGGTTAGTCGATTTAGGCAACCGTAGTAATGTCTAAGAACCGTGGTCCACGCCCATTTTAAAACACGTCTGTTATATGGATACCATGATACTATAAATAACATGATACTATAAATAACATGGATACTATAATTATTTTCTTTTTGTATTCTGCATTTCTGGGGTCCCATAAATTGGAATGTTTACGGTATTCCTTTATTAATGTAATAATTTCGTCTTCGGCCCATTCCATTTTCGATAAACAGTAATTAACTATGACTTAAGTAACTATACTATTTATTATACTACTGATACTACTTACTATTAATTAACTACAGTAGAACCCCGCAAATCCGAACTAATTGGGGGGACAGCCTGTTCGGATTCCGAAAAGTTCGGATTATCCGAAAGTTAGCCTTAACTAGTAGTTCAACGCTTTCATCAGGGGCGTAGCTACCGCCGTATCAGCCGTATCAATTATACGGGGCCCCCGACATTCAGGGGCCCCAGTGCGGCATGTCGAAACACAATTCCATTTACAAAGATTGAACTAAATATTCTACAATTATTTCACTATTAAAACGCTTTGAAACAGTGTATATTGTTTGGATATCAACATTTTGGTGCAATGGATTCTTTATCTATGCCTATATAAATCATATTTATCCATTTTCTATTCTTCGCCCCATAAGAACAGAGCTTTTTTGTTTTCAAGCTACCTTTCATTGTCAATTCCGTTGGCTGTGTGTGAGTTATTGTATAATGTAGGTATGCCAAATTGCAATTTTTGTACTCTCTTTATTTTTGAATATTTGAAACAGTATGTATTGTTTGGATATATTTTCGTGTATTCTATTCTTTTTCTATATTGTATTTATGTATATCTACACTCCAAGAGATTAACGCACCATCTTAAAAATTGGTCATTTTTAATATCTCATATTTCCTAAACCTGTTGTCCGATTTAAGTGATTTTTTTAACATGTTCTGGCCGTATTCTTGAACAATCTCGCTGTAATATTGTTGGTAGACAGGTAAATTGTCATTATATACCGGCTGTATGCCAAAAAAAAACTGTGATTTTTTTCTTAACGTTCGCGTCACTTTGTGGAATATTATAGTATTTATAAAATACTGAAATTAAAATATGACTATATCCTGATGTTTTCTTAATATTCTGTTGTTTTATTCATTCGGTTATGTAGGATAATCAAAAAGTTAGGTAATACTACGTTTGTTTTAACACAACGAGAACAGTCATGTAACAATCACGTTACTACAAAATAATGCGTTCTGTGTCTGTATATCAAGCGTTTCATGGGATATTTTGTTTACTGCGCAGGACGGTGATCGTTACATGGACGGTTTCTCGTTGTGTTGGAACAAACCTACTTTAACAACTAGTCTTATTTTTCATTAATACAGGATGTTTTTAAATAAGTATGGCAAACTTTAAGGGTTAATTCTGCATGAAAAAATAATGATAGTTTGCTTTCTTAGCGTATGTCCATAAACGCTTCTTTTCCGAGAAAGGGGGTGTTGATATTTTTCTTACAAACAAAAAACATAATGTTAAAAAAACATGAGGCTATATGTAGTTGGGTTTTAATTTCAGTATTTTATAAATGCTAAAATATTTTATTTGTTTGATGCAAAGTTTGATTGCTACACCCAGTATACAATGACAATTTACCTGTCTAGCAACAATATTATTACAGTGACATTGTTAAAGAATAAGGCTATAACATATTAAAAATTCACTTAAATCGTACAACAGGTATTATGAAATTCGAGACGTCAAAAATGACTTATTTTTAAGAGTATATTATAAGGTACGTTAATTTCTTGGAGAGGTGTATTTGCCGGCCGCTCGCCGTTGTACCATAAAGACAGTGCTTTTTCTTTGTTTAAGCTCATTTTCAATGTCCATTCATCCTTGTATTAAAAAAAACTGAATCTGTTTCCAAACAATGACTCTCGACAATTCAAATTTATTTTTCGACTTTGGTTTATTAGAGTTTATTAGGTTTATTACTATTATCTATATTTGGGTGTCATACGCAGAAGTTATTAGTCCCTATGTAATTTGCAATTTATTTAAATTTTGCAATAAATTGTTTTGTTTTATTTCATTATGTTTTATTTTGTATCTACTAATATTGACGATGCATGAAATTTCAGTAAACTGTATTCGTTATTGTTTTTTTCCGACTTTTTGTCAGTTTTGTCCATAAGATTGTAAAATTTTCAGTGACAATAAAACATATTTCTATTTTATTCTATACAAGCGTTTTTGCTTCTTTTGTCGCGGGTGAAAAGGGCCCTGCGACTATCTTTGATATGGGGCCCCCGTGGGGCTAGCTACGCCACTGGCTTTCATTGTGATTTTGAGTAGCCAAACGTTCTCGCAAGAGTGTGGACAATATTTTTGGACTCAAGTTGACTACGAGAGAACCAAAGTAAGTTTGTATTTAACCTTTATAAACACTTTATAAACCTATATATTAAAGTATAATATTTATTTTTAATAATTGATGGATTCGACCGTTACTTGATGGAAGTTCATTTTATCTCACAATAAAACAATGAAAACTTTGGTTTTCTATACTTCCACAAAATTTATTATTCACAACTATCTGACTACAGCTGTTTCGGCAGAGTGCCTTTTTCCAGTGATATAATTTACAATGTGTTTGCCTTTTTAAGTCTCTAACTGAAGAGGTTGAGGAGTGGGAAGCTGTTTGTCTCGAGTTGGTCGTTCAGAATTATATCTGTATTTTTCAGTTTATTAATTTCCATAGATTCTAAAAAAGATAGCTTAAGGCCTTTATTTTGGATATGCAGAATTTGAAACTCTTCATTGAAAGAATGATTATGATCTAGAAGATGAAGTGCGTATGTAGAAGTGTCTGTTTTTCTATTGTTGAAAGCCCTTTTGTGTTCTGCTATCCGTTTGTCAAAAGTTCTGCCAGTTTACCGATGTACGTTTTCGGACAGTCACCACAAGTTAGTTTGTACACACCACTCTGTAGTTGCTTTCTCTTTCGGCTTTTATTGTTCTTAATATATTTGCTTAAGTTGTTGTTAGTTCTGAATGCTGGTGTTATTCCTTTCTTTTTTATGTATCTGGCTATTTTTGTTGTTATCTTGCCAGTATATGTGAGAGAGCAGAAGGTACTGGGTTCTTTCTGTGGTGGTGGATACACTAATTTCAGGGCTTTCTTATGGAGTTTTTGATTTAAAATTTAGCACACAACACAAATTAGCAGCCTACCATAGCATGATACATAGACTGACAGAAATTCCCATGACAAAAAATAACTTCGAGATAGAACTAAACATCATTAAACAAACAGCAGTAAACAACGGCTATAACGAACAAACAGTTAACAAAATTTTAAATAAAAAATTCCATAAGAAAGCCCTGAAATTAGTGTATCCACCACCACAGAAAGAACCCAGTACCTTCTGCTCTCTCACATATACTGGCAAGATAACATCAAAAATAGCCAGATACATAAAAAAGAAAGGAATAACACCAGCATTCAGAACTAACAACTTAAGCAAATATATTAAGAACAATAAAAGCCGAAAGAGAAAGCAACTACAGAGTGGTGTGTGCAAACTAACTTGTGGTGACTGTCCGAAAACGTACATCGGTCAAACTGGCAGAACTTTTGACAAACGGATAGCAGAACACAAAAGAGCTTTCAACAATAGAAAAACAGACACTTCTACATACGCACTTCACCTTCTAGATCATAATAATTATTTCAATGAAGAGTTTCAAATTCTGCATATCCAAAATAAAGGCCTTAAGCTATATTTTTTAGAATCTATGAAAATTAATAAACTGAAAAACAGAGATATAATTCTGAATGACCAACTCGAGACAAACAGCTCCCCACTCCCTCAACCTCTTCAGTTAGAGACTTAAAAAGGCAAACACATTGTAAATTATATCACTTGAAAAAGGCACTCTGCCGAAACAGCTGTAGTCAGATAGTTGTAAATAATAAATTTTGTGGAAGTACAGAAAACAAAATTTTCAGTGTTTTATTGTGAGATTTATTTTTAAGAAATTTTAAATGTCAAAGTCCTAGTAATCCTACATTGTCTAATTTTCTGGCTTTACTCTGTATAATAAACATGTTTTTAAGTTTTTGACTTGAATTTTTAAATTTTTTTCACTTTCCGTTGGTTCGGATTTGCCGAAAGTTCGGATTCGTGGGGTTCGGAATTACGGGGTTCTACTGTATTACTATTAATTAACTGTATTAATTATTAAACTTAACTATATTAACTTATTAATTAACTATAGTAGTAAACAACAATAAAAAAGCAGCAAGCCACGTTGAAATATTTTAACATCAAACTAAAGTAAATACGAACATAACCCCTTTTCGTTTAAGCGAACTTCAATACGTCCAGACCGTTTTGTTTACTAACTGGTTGTTCGCGAACAAACCCTTTGATGTTACCGCTATCCAAGCGAACTTTGAGCGAACAGCGAACTGTTCGCGAACCCATTACGAACTGTAGTCCACACAGCTGTTCGCGAACAGATCGCTAACGGTTCGCGAACTTGGTTTGTACGCGGCTTTAAATTGACAATGTGTTTGTGTTAATTCATTGTTAGAGGCCACAAATAAATCAGCTTAACAAATTAGAAGAAGAGCAATCTATACATGACATGACATAAACTTAACCTAGTTTATATGGTAAAATAAATATTTAAAAAAAATTTAATATTTTATTTGAAATCAATGAAAGTGGAATGTCTTTTCGCCGTACTTCATCTAGTTTGTTAAAATTATTTAAAAACGAATCCTTATTTAGCACGTACAGATTTAGTAGTAAGACAACAGGAGAATATTGTTTAAATTATGTGAAGTAAGAACTGAAAATAAATGTATAACACTTAAAGATTTATTTAAAATTGTTTTAGAAAATATGACTACGAAAATTTTGTTTGCACTCTGTTGCTTGAAAATTCTACCAGAGCAAGTGCTTTAGCAGTGAGAAGTTTCAATATTGAAATTGCCCAGGTAGTAGAGAATGTCTCACAAGAAACTATTGGTCTTATGAGATTAAAGTTTTGGGAGGAAACTGTGGAAAAATGTTTATCTACAAACTATAAATTAGTACCTAAACATCCTGTAGCACAAGAACTATTTAGGGTAAATTAGATAGAAAATACATTGGATGGCCAAATTATTAGGGACTGTAAAACATTTTCTTAATTTTCTGGTTTAACTGAATTTTGTTAGCAAGTAATTATTGGCTTTAAGGTTCGCATTTATTTATTTTTTATAAGAGAGTGTGGTATTAAGGTCACAAAACCAATGAGTTTTTTAGTAAAACCATTTATTTTTACACAAAAAATTTTTAACATAAAATCACTAATTTTAATATTTTGTTTTGCTACCCTTTGCTGCAATTACAGCTTCTACACGTCAATGTTTGCTCTGAATACAAGCTTCTGAATTATTTTTTTAGTTCGGGTTATGATGCCATTCTTTAATAAGGGCTTTAATCAACTGCTGCTTCGTAGCAATAACATCTTTGGCGATCGCCCATTTGGTTAACTGTCACATGCTCTCTATAGGGTTCATGGTTCATGTCATCTGATTTTCCCAGCCAGTGCAGAATTATTCCAGCTGAAATATTTTCTATGCTCAGGGAACCACGCATTCTTTGAGCTGGGCCAATAGCCGAGTTTCAAGTACTCGCTTTAAATACAGGATCAGAAACAAATCCTGTCTCATTGTCCCTTCCATGATATACAGTGATGAGCGAGCTAATAACCGGTAAAATAGCGCAAAAGATGGAAAACGTATTAAGTTGTGAGATAAAAAGAAATGGAACTAGTCGAGCTGGGAGATTTAGCGATATTAACATATACATTCACATTATATTGATTGTTTCCCACCTTTACATGTATCAAAGGAGTACTTATGTCAACTAAAACTGTCACTGTGACAGTGGCAGTTGCCAAACTCGTCCGATACGTCTAAAGGTGGGAAACAATCAATATAATGTAAATTTTTAGGTTAATATCGCTAAATTTCCCAGCTCGGCTAGTTGCATTTCTTTTTATCTTGCAACTCAGTACATTTTTCATCTTTTGTGCTATTTTGCCAGTTATTAGCGCGCTCATCACTGTATAAGCATCCCACATTCTTGGCTGAGACTATGGAGCACACCATGGCACTAACCGGATGTTACCCTCTATACAATACAATCTGGATGGAACTGCACCCCAGGACGTTGTCAGAAGAATGCACGTTTGTCCACCAAAATCTGGAATGTTGATTCATCAGAAAAGCATACCTGTAAAAATGATAATATTCGCTGTTCACGAACTCTAATAAAAAAAGTTGTACTTGCTCGATTCCAGTCTTCCCCAATCATACGTTGGTGTTATCAAAAAACAACAAAACGTAGAAAATAGAAAAATATTTGCAGTGTCCCTAATAGTTTGGCCACCCACTATATTTGATTTGAGAAGTAACAAATTTATTTTTAGGCAAATAGTATTAAAAAGCTTTCCAAAAGATATCTACATAATTTAATTAACTCAAGAAAGACAACCTTAAACATTTTAGGTTTTAAATCTTTAGAAGATATGGAAAAGTATACAGAACAAAGTGTATCAAATGTCTATTATTTAATTTTGGAATCATGCGGTGTTAAGAATATAGACGCAGATCATGCAGCTTCCCATTTAGGAAAAGCTCAGGGCATTGTACAACATTTAAGGTGATAAATAAGAGATAGGTAAACAATTTAGTATGTAGAAAAAACATATAAGTAAACAAATTTAGGATTAACCATCTTCTTTTTCTTTACATGCCATTTTCGCGACGAATGTTGGCAATCATCATTGCTATTCCAACTTTTGAAACTACAGCTTGAAAGAGTTCAGTTGAGCTGTATCAAAGCCATTCTCTGAGGTTTCTCAGCCAGGACATTTTTCTTCTACCTATGCTGCGCCTTCCTTGAATCATTCCCTGCATTATTAATTTTAGGAGTTCATATCTGTCACCACGTGTTATATGACCCAAATATTGTAGTTTTCGTATTTTGATGGAATCCAGTATCTCTCTGCTGTTCTCTATTCTTATTAGTACTTTTTCATTGGTTATTCTGTCTGTCCAGGAGATTCTCAGCATTTTTCGATATGTCCACATTTCAAATGCTTTCAATCCGTCGGCTTAGAGACACAAAAATCTAACTACTTTTCACATTTTGAAGTTCAATCTACGAAATTGAACTTACCTTAGTGAGTTTCGTAGTGAGGAGTTTTCGAAACCCCTCACTGGGGTTTTAGGTGTTCAGAAAGAGGTGTCACTCAAAAGAACTCATTAAGGTAAGTTCAGTGGTGTAGATATATCAAAACGAGACAAAATGTAGTTGGTACATTCCATGTCAAATCACTCAGGCAAAAAATTTTGGAACTCCGATTTGTCTGAAAATTGGTATATAGCTTCTGCGGGACGTAAAAATAAGATATTTAAGGTCAAAAAATCTTCTTCTTTTTTCTCAAAATGTTATTTTATGCGATTTTACAGTGATTTGGTGTTTATTTAAACAAATTTGCATTTTCTGTCGTAAAGTATCAATGAAAAACATAATATTTTAATAGAAAGGACTCAAAAATGTCATTATATGGTATTATAACAAGTTATTTTGAACCAAAACAAGTTTTTGATCAAATTTTATGGTGTAAAAAACGTTAAAATACCGTTTTTTACATTTTTCTCCATTCCCAAAATACATCATCATCGATTTGGCTGAAAATTTGCCCACAGATAGCCAAAAGATAGGACTTTAAGTGGTTAGAAGGATTTAAATTATATTACAGTGTACCAAAAAAGTTACATGCAGTAATATCAGACTCAAAAGTAGGATTAGTCCAGTCGGGATAGCATTTGACCGTGAATGCCGAGCTGCCCAAAATTTTATTTTTCTGATCTTAAGGAGAGTCAATAGTAGCCTAAATTTAAAATCACGGATGAATTCCTCCATTACGTTAGCCGCCATCTTGATTTTAAAGCAGAATCTGTTTTGCACAATATCTCCGCCATTTTTAACTTTTCGACAAAAATGGTAGGAACTGAAATTGTTCCAAAAAATCGTATTTACAATTATTACAATTTCATTTTAACAATTTTTGTCGTGAGGTCGATAATTTCGAGTTAATTGTACTTACAGTAGACGCCTATATTTTTGACTGTAATATTGCATGTAACTTTTTTGGTATTGTAATATAATTCAAATCCGTATCACCACTTAAAGTACCATGTTTTGTCTATCTGTGGGAAAATTTTCAGCCAAATCGGTTATGATGTATTTTGGGAATGGAGAAAAATGTAAAAAACGGTATTTTAACGTTTTCTACACTATAAAATTTGATCAAAAGCTTGTTTTGAATCAAAGTAACTTGTTATAATGCCATATAATGACATTTTTAAGTCACTTTTATTAAAGTATTATGTTTTCCATCGATACTTTACGATAGAAAATGCAAATTTGTATAAATAAACACCAAATCACTGTAAAATCGCATAAAATAACATTTTGAGAAAAAAAGAAGAAGAAGATTTTTTGACCTTAAATATCTTATTTTTTCGTCCCGCAGAGGCTATATACCAATTTTCAGACAAATCGGAGGTCCAAAATTTTTTTTGCTCCAAAATTGAGTGATTTGAAATGGAATGACCCAGTTACATTTCTGTGTCACTAAGCCGACGAATCTATTGAGACATTGTTTATTAAGAAAAAATGACTAAAATCCTTTATAAAAGGTATATTTTTAAAATCCCTAAAAAGGGCTACATCACAGAACTAGTTTTCGATTGGATGAATGACCAATCATCATCAGTGCTTACATGATCTAACATGCTAACCACCAAAATACAATATTATAAAAATATATGGGTAAAAACCCTTTATAATTGATCCATCATGGAAACATAGATGAAATAAATAAATAATAAATTTCCATGACGGATCAATTATAAAGGGTTTTTACCCATATGTTTTTATAATATTATATTTTGGTGGTTAGCATGTTAGATCATGTAAGCACTGATGATGATTGGTCATTCATCCAATCGAAAACTAGTTCTGTGATGTAGCCCTTTTTAGGGATTTTTAAAAATATACCTTTTATAAAGGATTTTAGTCATTTTTTCTTAATAAACAATGTCTCAATAGATTCGTCGGCTTAGTGACACAGAAATGTAACTGGGTCATTCCATTTCAAATCACTCAATTTTGGAGCAAAAAAAATTTTGGACCTCCGATTTGTCTGAAAATTGGTATATAGCTTCTGCGGGACGAAAAAATAAGATATTTAAGGTCAAAAAATCTTCTTCTTCTTTTTTTCTCAAAATGTTATTTTATGCGATTTTACAGTAAGCACTGATGCTGATTGGTCATCCAATCGAAAACTAGTTCTGTGATGTAGGGAACCGTTCAAGTATTACGTAACACAGGTTGGGGGGGGGGGGGGGTCAAAAATCTTCAAAAATTGCGTTACGTAATAGTTAAACACCCATTACAGTGCGTTACGTAGGGGGAGGGGGTCAAAAATCGTGTTACGTAATACGAACGCTCCCTAGCCCTTTTTAGGGATTTTTAAAAATATACCTTTTATAAAGGATATTAGTCGTTTTTGGATTATATGGTATACAGCCAACTACTGGAAAACTTTTTCCTTGTGGATGTTTATTAAGAGTTCATGTCTCCACACCATACAAAAGAACAGAAAATACATAACACTTTAGTATTCGTTTTCTACGATTTAGGCTGAGGTCTCTACTATATATTAATTTGTTTCATATTATTGAATGTTTTTCTAGCTTTTTCTATTCTAACTCTGATTTCTTTGGTATAATCATTTGTTTTATTAAGTTTGTTCCCAAATAGTTATAATTCTGAACTCGTTCTATCGTCTTATTATTTATGTGTAGATTGATGTCTCTAATATTTTTCTTTGATATAACCATGAATTTTGTTTTCTTTATGTTTAGTGACAGACCAAATTCTGCACTCGTTGCAACAACCTTATCTAAAATTCTTTGTAGATCTGTAATATTTTCTGCTATCAGTATTGTATCATCAGCATATCTAATTTCACATATGGGTAGGCCATTTATTTTTATGCCTGCTGCTTCATCTTCTAACTATGTTCTATTTACATTAACCATCTAATTACGTTCAAATTATCGCACTTATAACCATTAAGAAGAAATAATGAAATGAAAAACAAACATTGACCAGGACTACACTGCCCTCCAAAATTAAGACACTGTCTAAAACATACAATAATTGAATGCTATGCTGGAACAAAGTTGTAACCACAAATAGTTTCATATGTGAGTTTTCCATGGAACAATGTTCTATATGTGCATAATAATGTGCTGCCGACTGTGGGGAATATTACAAGACTTTACTTTATGTATCCTATAGTCTATGTAGTACCCTCATAAAGATTCCTTTTTCAAAATGATAAATAATAACGTGTTTTTTCAATTTGTTGACAAAATCTGATTTGGCGTTTACAACGTTGTTCCACCATAGCGTTCAATTATAATAATTTTTTTATTGTTGATTAAATTTTGATGAGATTTCTTAATTTGATATGATTGGTTCTGATATTTTACTCATGAATGTGGTGGAACATACTGTGTTTTTGAAACACTTAAACATTTTGCTAATACATAAAAAAAATTACTAAATCTGATTTTTGCTGCAGCTTATTAATGACTATGTTATAAAGTCAGTATGCACTATTATGGGTATTCTTTCATTTTTCCGACTGTATGTGAGTTTAAACATACAAATGATTTTATTGAAATTCTCCAACTTTATGCATAATGTGCTTCATCATTTTGAAGTTAATTTTTCTTATACCGTTTGTTGAACTTCAATTAATCCTTTGCATGTTATATGTTAGGTTTAAGTGGATAACAGTGTAAATGTCTTAAGAAATTTTAAAGTTTTAGCGTTCAAATTTGCCAAGTGTAAAAATAGTTGCTTTTGTGTCAAGAGCTTTAAAATATTCAATTTTTGTTATTTCGCATAATAATACAAGTTGATTCAGTGAAACGGTACGATTTGACAACGCTGCTGACGATAAATATAGGAGCCGCGGGCTTGCGACGTAAAAACTGTGAATCTAGAGAGTGGGAAGTTTAGTTATCATGGAGGCGTGGTCTTGTGAATAACGCGCATTTGCTGTGAAAGCTTATTATAAAAATGGTGAAAGTTTTGTGCGTGTACAACGAGCATTTTATTTACAATAACATTTGCCGCCCCGCGCTGCAGTTCCGTCTAACATGGCTATTAAGACTTGGTTTAGGAACTTTGAAAGTAGTGGTTCAATATCACAGAAAAGAGTGGCAGTGTCATAACTGCTCGCACACCACAGAATATTGAAGCGGTGCCAAATTCATTACATGTGAGTCGTCGCAAGGATCTTCGAGCACTCGCGTGTAATGAATTTGGCACCGCTTCAATATTCTGTGGTGTGCGAGCATTTCTGACACTGCCAGCTCTTTTTTGTGATGTTGAACCACTACTTTCAAATTTCCTAACCCAAGTCTTGTAACTTGGTCCACTTGGTCTTGTGAACGGGGCGGCAAATGGTAGTGTAAACGAAATGCTCGTTGTCTATCTATCTACCTATAAGCGAGGTTCCTACAGCCTCTGCCGCTTCTCGCATTTCGACCGCCATCGTTTTCTGTCCATCCATTCGTCTTCTTTGATGGCTCTATCTTTCATGTTGTGCCGTACATTTTCTTCACAGGCAACTGAAGGTCTTCCCCTTCTTCTTTGGTGTGGTATGTAATTCAAAGCTTTCTTTGGCCATCTATCTTCATTCATTCGTTTGACGTGACCATACCACACTAGTTGTCTAGTTTCAATTCTATCTACACTGGAATATACAGTATGTGTCCTCCTTCTAATATCTTCATTACCGATGTGATCTTTTTTAGATATACCACACGCTCTCCTTAGATAATCCATTTCTACTACTTCTATTCTTTTTCTATATTTTTTTGTCATCTGCCAAACTTCTGCTCCATAAGTCATAATAGGGTCTACCAAGGTACGATAGATTGTCAATTTCGTTTTTTGTCTTATATATTTAGACCACAGTAGAGAGCTTAGAATGTTTACCACTTTTTTGCCCTGCTGCGTTCTCTTTTCGATGTCTCTTTTGGTAGTGCCTTCTTTAGATATTATAGATCCGAGATATTTATATTCATTACAACTTTTTGTGGTTCTAATTTCTAACTGGATCTTCTTCATCATCCCCTATTTTAAGATACTCTGTCTTTGACATATTCATATTGAGGCCCCATTTTTCATATTCTTTCTTTAGTTTTCTAAACATGTAGTCCATGTCTTCCTCATCATTCGCTACGACTACCTGATCATCTGCAAAAAACAAAGTTGTTAGACATTTACCACTGCCTATGTCTATTCCCATTCCGGATACTTGTTTCCTCCACTGCTCTAGCGATGATTGAATATATATTTTAAATAAAGTCGGAGACAGACAACATCCTTGTTTAAGCCCCTTTGATATAGGGAATGATTCAGATATAAAGTTTCCTTCTTTAACGACACTTCTTGCATTTTTGTATATATTTGCGCTAGCATCCACATACTCTCTACTGAGACCTACCTTCGTCAATGTTTGAAACAGTTTTTTCAAAGGTACCGTATTGTATGCCTTCTCCAAATCTACAAACAATAGGTGGGTAGATAGATTCCTTGCCTTCCGTTTTTCTATTACCTGCTGCAGAACGAATATATTATCAGTGCACGATCTTCCTGCACGAAATCCACTTTGTTCTTCCATGTCTTCGTATTCTGTAAATGCTCGTTGTACACACACAAAACTTTCACCATTTTTGTAATAAGCTTTCACAGCAAATGCGCGTTGTTCACAAGACCATGCCTCCATGATAACTAAACTTCCCACTCTTTAGATTCACAACAGCAGCGTTGAGGGAATCACCCTTTATATCTTATAATGACCGGTTTCACCAATGACAAACTGAATAAAGTTATTCGACCAATAAAACTGGCACATCTACGTTTCACTAATGTCAAAGACTTATTTTGTTTATTTATCAAATAAATTTACTCTTTGAATAAATTGACAAGTTAATCTTGCTTTAAATATCTATAACAAAGAAAATTTGTCAGTTTAACTTTCTTTTTCTTCTTCTAATGGCGCTACAACCCTTTGTGTGTCTTGGCCTGCTTAACAATGTTCTTCCATTCTGCCCTGTCAGATACTTTCCTTCGCCACGTTCATGGTTTTAAGATCCTCCTCTACGTCGTCTATCCATCTTTTACGGGTCCTTCCTCTTGTTCTATTTCCTTGAGGCTTCCATCTCTGGATTACTTTTACAGCTCGATTATCTGGCATTCTTTCTAAGTGACCAAGCCAGTTTAGTCTTTGAGACTTTACAAATCTAAAAATATCTGCGCTCTGCATTAGTTCATCCAGCTTGTGGTTCATTTTAATTCTCCACGAACCATCGCCGCATGAGGTTAGTCCAGATATCTTCCCTAGTATTTTGTGCTCAAATATTCTCAGTTGATTTTCATCAGTGGTAGAGAGGGTGCACGTTTCACATCCATATGTGACCACTGGTCTAATTACTGTTTTGTAGATTCTAAGTTTAGACTCACGATTCAGTAACTTACTTTTCATAGAGTCTTTGTATGCATAAAAGCACTTATTATCGCTAAGAATCCAGTTTAACTTTAGGTTATCAAAACTGTATTAAATGACAATAAAAATATATTTGACGAATAACTATTCAATGAATTATTTGTTGTTGGTGAAACGGGCCATAGGAGATCTAAAACATATTAACACTTTGGCTCCCATATGAATCACCGGTGATATACCGGCATAAATTTTTTTAGTCGCTGCTATATTGTCATAAATTTGCATAGACTTCTGTCTGGTACCAAGCACACTGCGGTTATAAATTTATTCTCCGATTCATAGGTGTCGCTCTGGACGACTTAAATACCATACCGGAATAACTTTTAGGCGGGATTTGCTTGTGATCACCGGTGATTCACATGGTATATGAATGAACCAGAAGCCTTCTGATTTGTTTAAAGGGGACATTTTTGAACAGGAATCCGCAAAGAAACCAAATCGGAAAATTTTTCATACCGGGTCGGCCTCACAAAATGGACTAAATAATTTCCCAAATGCTCCGGCGCTATGTTTGGAATGTTTTCAAAAAAGACACTAAGTTAATATTTTTTGTATCTGTTAAAATATATCTTTTTTTTTTCGATAACTTATAATAAAATATTTAGCAAACAATGCGTGATTGTTTTAATAATGGTCGTCAAATCTTGCTATTTATGGTATAACTAGACCCAAACCCAGACATCCAAAGTGAAAGTTATCCTCCAACACCAAATTTTTCTATATGGTCCACATAATGTTCAGAAAAAAGTCACACCATTATGAGCGTCGGGTTTGGGGGGGGGGAGAGGGGAGAGAATTCGGTAAATTCGTAGTTTTTTACGTTTTTCATCAATATTTCTAAAACTATGCAGTTTAGCATGACGCTATACAAAAATATTCTACATAATATTTGAAATAAAAAAGGCCCTATGCTTCTATGCATAATCCTTCTAAAATGAACGGTTCCAAAGTTACGGAGATAGTATATTATAATTGGTCCAAAACAAGGCCCAGACCCAGACATCCAAAGTAAAAGTTTTCCTCTAACACAAAATTGTTCTGTATGGTCCACATATTGTTCAGTAAAAAGTTAGAATAATTTGAGCGTCCGGTTTGGGGGGGGGGAGAAGTCGGTAAATTAGTAGTTGTTTTACGTTTTTCGTCAATATTTCTAAAACGATGCTTTAGCGTAAATTATGTTCTATACTCAAATTTTCTACATAAAATTTAAAACAAAAAAGGTCCAATACATAATTGTTATAAAATCAACGGTTCCAGAGTTACGGAGGGTGAAAAGTGGAGGTTTTCGATACTTTTTATATTTTTTGGGCAATTTATAATATTATTACTGATGAAATAAATTTTTTTGTAAATAAAATTTGCTATTTCAGTGGCCGATGGTATGTTAATGATAAGCCCTTGAAGAAACGTCAACCTCACCACCCAAAAGCATCATTAATTGTCCAAATAATATAAAAAGTATCGAAAACCTCCACTTTTCACCCTCCGTAACTCTGGAACCGTTGATTTTATAACAATTATGTATGGGACCTTTTTTGTTTTAAATTTTATCTAGATCATTTTTGTATAGAACATTGTTTACGCTAAAGCATAGTTTTAGAAGTATTGACGAAAAACGTAAAAAAACTACTAATTTACCGACTTCTCTCCCATCTCCCCCCCCCCCCAACCGGACGCTCAAAATGATGCAACTTTTTACTGAACAATATGTGGACCATATAGAACAATTTGGTGTTGGAGGAAAACTTTTACTTTGGCTGTCTGGGTTAGGCGTTTTTTTGGACCAATTACACTATACTACCTCCGTAACTCATTTTAGAAGAATTATGCATAGGACCTTTTTTTATTTCAAATTTAATGTAGAACATTTTTGTATAGAAGGTGGTTCATGCTAAACCGCATAGTTTTAGAAATATTGACGAAGAACGTAAAAAACTACGAATTTACCGATTTCTCCCCCCCCCCCCAAACCCGACGCTCAAAATGGTTGTGACTTTTTTCTGAACATTATGTGGACCATATAGAACAATTTGGTGTTGGAGGATAACTTTCACTTTGGATGTCTGGGTTATGCCATTATTTGGATCAATTTTATCATACTATTACTTTTGCAACTTGACTAATATGAATCACCCCTGATGCCCACTTGTCCGACATGCTATTAGGTTCACTTACATCCCATCGGCACACTTTGTTTGCCCAATTTTATATATCAACGAGATTAATGGTCATTTAAACTATACACTGCATGGTATCACCGGTGATACACATGGTCCAGAAATAAACCAAGAAGGTTGAGCATATGGTACCACAACGCAGAATCGTCAGAGTATCATTGGTAGCCAAAGATGGCTTAGTGTGAAAACCTCGTATCTCACTAAATTACAATTTTACAGGAGAGGCAAAATACTGATTGCATAATATAACCTAAAAACAAAAATTACGTTACGTATTTTTAATTCGAGCACATTGAGACAAATACCTGATATTGGCACAGAGCTAAAAGTGTTAAATGTTGCTGTTAAATTGGAAATACAAATATTAACTATGAAAAACACGTAAATATCCTTGCAGTATATAGAGCCTTTGCCCAAGTAACTATGATAACCTCGTATATCTTGATATACGTGTTTTTCATCTCAAATGAGGTTGTGTTTATTATTATTTACGAGGTTTTCATTTTGCATAGCTTATTGCACACCTCCAAATACTAGGTCGATACAATACAAATCTTTTGATTTAAGGTTCATAAAATGTTTCTATATGCCGGACTACCTTTTGTTGTTCACAAAAAACATTTCTGCAAGTCGAATCTCTCAAACAAACACTTCAAATTAAGTACCAAATTCTTGGTTATAAATATACGTGGTATTCACACTAAATCAAGAGAGCAATTGATATACGTGGTTTCTTTTTTCGGCTGTAGAAAATAGTCTAGTGTATTTGGATTTTTTCTAACAGTTGTAAATCGTAAGATACAAGGTTTTCAAACTAAAACCACCAAAATGTCATATTCGAAAAAAAATTAGTTACGAGGTTTTCACACTAAGCCATCGCTATGTTGCATAAAACTGCCATAGAGTGAAATTGTTTAATCACAATTTTTTTACGTCTTAAAAACTGGTTAATTTAATTTTAGAAGTGTACCTCATGCAGCTCGTTTAAACTTCTTGGCGATTCCTGACGACATACTCATAAAAAATAAAGTAAGTCAAGAGCATATTAGGAGAGCAAAAAATAGCAAAGAATTACATGAATGTATCTTCGAAATTGCTAGTAGAGCACATCAACATCTTATGAAAGCCAGAAGTCTTATGGAGAAAGTACCACAAGAAGGAAGAAAGGTGTTACTGCCTGCTGTTCCTGTTTTTATTTATCTAGAAAGATTACAAAAGGTAGATTATAATGTATTTCATCCATCTCTGCAACATAGATCTTGGAAATTATTACCACAGTTATGGTTTACAAATTTTAGAAAGAAATATTGATAAGGTTAAAATATGTATTTAATAAAAGTTGTTTTTATCGTGTTATTAAGTGTATTTATTTTATAATAATACCTTTTTCTAAGTATTCTTTTGTACAAGATACTCATGGCGAACATTTTCTATATCTAGATCATTTTGACAAAATGTTAACTGGGTTGATTCAGAGTATTTTTCTCAGATGAATCACTTATTACCATTGATCAGATGCCAAACATGTTCCTGCTACTTATGAAACACAATGAGGGGGAAATTACTGGAGAGTTCTTTGACATATTGACTATAACAATGATCCATTCCCAAGATCGGTATGGGAAAGTTGACCAAAATAATATGGAACGATCCAAATATTTCAAAAACCCTAAAAATGGGATTGATCAATCCATTAATATTTCCAGTACTGCCATATGGATGCGGATCTTGGACAGCAATCAGATAGGACCAAAATAGAGAATAATGAAAACAAATAATTCTATTCTAAAAGAACTGAAGATCTGTAAGGGGCTCTGGCAAAATCCAACAATAACAATTCAAATATTTCGTCTAACAATAAAACACTGAAAACATTTGTTTTCCATACGTCCACAAAATTTATTATAACTATGTGACTACAGCTGTTTCGGCAGAGTGCCTTTCTCAAGTGATTTAGTTTACTATGGGTTTGCCTTTTTAAAGTCTTTAACTGAAGAGGTTGAGGAGTGGGGAGCTGTTTGTCTCGAGTTGGTCATTCAGAATTACATCTGTATTTTTTAATTTATTAATTTCCATAGATTCTAATAAAGATAGCTTAAGGCCTTTATTTTGAATTTGTAGAATTTGAAACTCTTCATTAAAAGAATGATTATGATCTAGAAGGTGAAGTGCGTATGTAGAAGTGTCTGTTTTTCTATTGTTGAAAGCCCTTTTGTGTTCTGCTATCAGTTTGTCAAAGGTTCTGCCAGTTTGACCGATGTAAGTTTTCGGACAGTCACCACAACTTACACCACTCTGTAGACAGACACCACTCTGTAGTTGTTTTCTCTTTCGGCTCTTATTGTTCTTAATATATTTGCTTAAGTTGTTGTTAGTTCTGAAAGCTGGTGTTATTCCTTTCTTTTTTATGTATCTGGCTATTTTTGTTGTTATCTTGTCAGTATATGTGATAGAGCAGAAGGTACTGGGTTCTTTCTGTGGTGGTGGATAGACTAATTTCAGGCCTATGGAGTTTTTGGTTTAAAATTTTATTAATTGTTTGTTCGTTATAGCCATTGTTTACAGCTATTTGTTTAATGATGTTCGAAGCTATTTCGAAGTTATTTTTTGACATGGGAATTTCTGTCAGTCTATGTATCATGCTATGGAATGAATGCTTATTAGAATCTATGGAAATTAAAAAATACAGATATAATTCTGAATGACCAACTCGAGACAAACAGCTCCCCACTCCTCAACGTCTTCAGTTAAAGACTTTAAAAAGGCAAACCCATAGTAAACTAAATCACTTGAGAAAGGCACTCTGCCGAAACAGCTGTAGTCACATAGTTATAATAAATTTTGTGGAAGTATAGAAAACAAACGTTTACAGTGTTTTATTGTTAGATAAAATGAACTGCCATCAAGTAACGGTCGAATCCATCAATTATTCAAATATTTCGGATATGTCATAAGACCAGACATAGACAATAAATGGAGACTCATTATTTAAAGTAGTTGTAAAGGCCGAAAGCCACGAGGAATATCTCCAACGCCTATGCTTGAAATATTAGAAATGACCAGAGACAGAGATGAAAATACTCCGACGAATATCAGGGAAAAGTCTGTTGGATAGGGAGAGAAGTGAAAACATAAGATCATGCAATGTAGAAGACATAAATGGATGGTTGACAAAACGAAAACAGGAGTGGAACGAACACATTAGTAGAATGGCAGAGGATAGGATAGTACGAATATCACGAGATAATAAGTCACCAAATGGACGAAGAAGTATTGGCAGACCAAGAAAAAAATGGTGCGATAACTTAAACAATTTAGGAGGCTAATATTTAAGAAGAAACAGGCTTTAAAGCCTACATGGAAGAAGAAGATTAGAGACAAAAATCTACGGAACCGGACCATACACGATATAACGACGACCATTGCACTCCTTCCAGGGGGTGAAGACAAGAGAGAAAGAGTGTATAAACTCCTTTTCAGAGGCATCTTTCAGTGCGTCACAGTTATTGATTTCTTTCTAACGCATTAAGTTGAAAGTGACAGAAAAAAGATACGTCCGTGATTAAAGACATTTATTCTAGTTGTTGATAGATGGCGCTATAATCCAACAAAAAATGATTTATGTATACGATTATAATCTGTACAATTTATAAAACTATACAAATCAAAGAACAAACCTTTTTATAAATGAAATAAACACAATTGATTTGTTTTTATACCAAATTACGATTCTGACAACTGTCAGAATTAACTAAAATATCATGCTATGATTCTCTACATTCTTAAAATCGTATATATTACGTCATTAATGGCACACTAAAAGACTAAGAAGAACTTTACATTGTAGTCGCATACATAGATATGTAATAGGTAAATAATGGGTAAATACCTAAATTTTTTTTCGATTAGGTATAGCGCCATCTATCAACAACTGTCACTTGCGTCACACTGAAAAAAGCCTCTGAGAAGCACCATAATAGACTGTTGGCTTTTTATGTTTATCAGCTATCTCCAAATCGCATTTTTCAACAAATGAAGGTATTTTCTAGGCTAGGTATTCATATGTTGAGACCTCTAGTTCTTATCCCTTGTATGATATTTTTTTGCCGTTAAAGCCCATTATTTTGCTTTTCTTTATATTTACGACCATCTTCAAATTATCCATCTCTTCTATCCACATCTTACTAATTTTTGCATATTGTTGTGATTGTCCGCCAGGACTATGTCGTCTGCGCATAATAGTGTTTCAATTTGTGTAGGAGTAAGCTGATTGTATCCAACTGTTTGGAAGGTCCTCGTTCTATATCTCATATTTTTTTATTAATCTAATTGATTGTTATAAACATGCAGTAGAGGGCCCAGTCTATCTACTTGTTTCACTCCTCTTTCTAGGAAAAATCTTGTCTTTTTCCCCTGATTTGTATCTTAGCTCTCTTACCTCCATGTAGGTACAATAAGCGCCACGATAATAAACACACGGGTATTCTTTTTCTCATAGGCATCTTTCAGTGTGTCACAGTTTTTCGATTTTTTTCTAACGCATTAAATTGTATGTGACAGAAAAAAGGCACGTCCGTGATTACAGACATTTATAACATTTATTCTAGTTGTCGATAGATGGCGCTATAATCGAAAAAAAATTATTTACGAATTATATAAAATATCTACGAATATACTTTGTACAATGTATAAGACTATACAAATCAAAGAAAATATTTTATAAATGCAATAAACACAATTGATTTGTTTTTATGCCAAATTGCAAATAAAATGTGACAACTGTCAGATTTAACTAAAATGTCATGTTAGAATAAATGTTATGAATGTGTATTATCGCGGACTTACCTTTTTCTATCATTTGTGACGCACTGAAAAATGCCTATGAAAAGGAACCATAGCTATAATTTCTAGGCTTGGACTAATCTGGCCCGTTTTCACCTGCGACTTTCATGTCTGTCATGAAACTATCCAAAATAATTGCTTTTCCATACATTAATTAATAGTATTGTTACACTGTTTTAAAAAAACTTTATTCAAACACCAAAAATATTACAATGCTGTATAACTTTTACAACTTCACAATGACAACTATAAACTCCAAATACGACTACAATGTAATGTTCTATAAACTGTCAACTTTCCATGTTTATATTAGTTTCTATACATTTTCTGATGTTCTAGACGTCTCTAGACATAAAAGTAAAGAGTGCAACAAGTGAAGGGTCCAGGACTGTATTACTGTATTACCTGTGTGTCTAGTAGCGTGGTGGTTACTGTATATCGATTTTACTACTTGTATTAGTTTTCTCGGAGTTTTTAGCCGTTTTAAACATTTATCGAGTATTTTTCTATCTATTCTGTCAAATCAATTCAAGTCTACTAATGCTAGTAGTACTTCCATGTTTCTATTATACTTCTCAGTACAAAAATATTAATGTGTCCTCTATTATTTTAATATATTAAATGCCACTTGCGCTAGACACATCGCTATATAGTTCTCCTAGTTGGTTCTGTCCCATTCTTGTAAATTGGTAGGTGTAGTAAGACTATTTTCCCAATCTTCTGGTATTTTATTTTGCTTCAATGCTTCATATTTATTACGTATGATCCAGAACTATAGTTTGTTTTTAAACCAAGAGGAGTAAACTAAAAAGACAGATTCACACCCAAGAAAGTCACTAGAAAATCGCCAAATACATCTTTTTTGGTTGATCATATCGGCTTTCGATGGTAATCCGTAAATATTATATTAGGTATACTAATACGTTGCTAAAGAGTTCTAAAACAACTGTTTTTTATATAAAAGTAGACCAAAGATCTAAAAATTGAAGGAATAACGTAGAAAACTAAAAAAAATGCTGATATAATTTAATTAACCTATGAAATGCCAATCGTGTCAAAATTTCATAAATGTCATTAGTGTCAAAATTTTATAACAGTGTAGTAAACTTGTCCAAGGTTGGACCAATTATTACAAACAAGAATTACTCCTCCTAGTTTAAAAACATATGGCTTCTTCGCCGATTTCATCACGTCTGGTTCCATTACATCTTCCCTTACAGCTTTGCCGTTATTAATTCTTTTTGTTGCTTCAATGAAATATTTTTTCTCTATTCTCCATGCCTTCGTCTCTTCTTCCCTGTATTGAGCTTGATGTGTCATTGGAGTACAAGCTTGTATCTTCTTCTAGTTTGAATGTACAGGTATTTCTTTCCAGACTTACCATTTCGTGTTGTTTATGTTGTATCGTGTTATTCCCACCTTTTATGTTCATATTTCTGTTCTCTTTCACCCTTTTATGCTTTGACCATAATCCCATAGTTTAAAATGCCAATAAGGTACTTCTATGAAAAAAATTAATATTTTTGTTACCTTTAATAAATAATTTTAGAATAAAATACAAATTCTTTTTATATACGTGTTTATTTTGTAAATATTTCATACAGAAACGCTAAAAATATGTAACAAATAAACATATAATAAAAAATACATAAAATTGGAATGCCTCTATTAAGTACAATCTATGAAATATTACAATATATGTACTACACTCAAAAAGGAGCTTTTATACTTAAAATTGTATATAAGTACAGTTGATCGGAATATCGATGGCCTAGAAGCAATACCTCGTAAGTGCATCTGGCAAAATTTATGGTTTTTAGCAAAAAACTTTTTATCGATGGCCTAGAAGCAATACCTCGTAAGTACCACAAATTCAAAAATCACGCTTTTGGCGCCACAATACTGATTTAAACCTTTTCTACCAATCACCAGATTGATAAACTTTATAATTTAAACTTGCAAAACAAAATTTTACGTTATAATCACCATTAACTACCATAGCAAAATAAACACACACGAAGTAGGTATTGCACTCAAAATATCTAGGAAGGTATTGGCATTTAGGCGAGATATTCATTGCTTTGCGCCTTTATACTTTTGGTGATTGGTAGAAAAGGTTTATATTAGTATTGCGGCGCCAAAAGCGTGATTTTTGAATTTTTGGTACTTACGAGGTATTGCTTCTAGACAATCGATATCAAGAACCGCGAGTGATTTATGTAGGCGCCAAATAGAGGTTACTGTGGCCAGAGGTCACTGATTTTTGGCTGCTGATTACGAATTTCGAGGGTGGATTTTTTCGATCCGAGTGGTCAAAAAATTGTTATAAATAATTTAAGTGTTTATAAAACTCCAGCTCGCAAGCTAAAAGAGATACAAAATTTTTTTCAAATAAAATTTGTTCCTTAATAAGAAAACAAGAAAATAGCGTTTACCAAACTTAAATCCAATAATTAGAACTCGAGATATTGTAAAATTAGTGCCTAATGTAAATTGCAATTTGAAAAACAAGTATTTTTCGATCACTCGCCTTCTACTCATACAAATGAGCTTTACAGAGCCTCATTTTAAAGCTTAATTCATAGACTTCCAAACAAAGATTGTTAAATTACATTATCTTTATTCATAACCGTTTGAAGTTATAATTTTCTTAAAAAAATTGTACATTACATAATAATTTGTTTATAAGGATTTTAAGCAAATTTGAGCAATACACATTATACTTTAATTACCATTAATGGTAGAAGAAGTCAAAAGGATTGAACTATGCTCAATATTTTGAGCATAGGCAAATGTTCGTAGGCTTATTTTTTGCTAAGATATCGATATTTTAATAGTGCGCTCTGAGGCACAAGTTTGGCTCACAGCGAAAAGGTTCGTGCGCTAACCTCTCGATACAAATTATATTTTATATATGTATCCGTTATTTTCATTTTTGAAGATCCTTTTACAATTTTATCATATAATTCTTATAGTTAAATCATCATACAGTACCTCGTATCACCTTTCATTCGATTTACTTTTTCTTCGATTTTTTGTACTAAATGAAAAAAAAAAAAGAATGTGTGTGTACTTTGTAGGCACGTAAGAAGTTATACTTCTATTATAATATAATTTCAACGAAATAAATATACCTACTTAACAGTTACAATACAAAAAATTAACAATAAATACCAAAAATGAACCAAAACTTAACAATGCCAAATATTAAAAAAAAAAGAAAAAAGTATGAATCGTCCGGGATTTGAACCCGCAATCTCGCGATTTTTTGATCTCTGGTCCAATGCTCTACCAACAAGGCCATCAAGCCGCATGGTACTTACCTTTCAGATATACATAATTATACATCACGGTGACAAGTGAAATATAAAAATAGATGTTTTATTATTTTACGCCCAAGGAAGACAAATCCAAAGACACAAAATTATAATAAAAAACCTTTTAAACCACCTTTTTCAAATTGCGCAAGTTGTATTATTAATATTAATGTTAATAAATGAAATATAAATATTTTGACGTTTCACAATTTGACAATTCACTTTTAACTGCAGTGCGTTAAAATTTTTAAAGCACTAGTGCCTTAAAGTAGCATTTTTAACGCTCCTATGGAGTCCTAAAAATTGCATTTTTAACACGTTTGTAGAAAAATAGATTTAAAAACCTAATATATTCTTTCCACACCTTTTCTGGACTGATACATACATAAATTAAAACATTTTGAAGTATAACTTCAAAAATATAATATGAAAACTATTTAAAAAGGCAGTATAACTATTAACTAACCTTTGTTGTTTCTCTTCCCACAAATTTTAAAACGCAACAACCATACATAACCAAACCGTCAACCGTCCAAACCACAGCTGCGCTACAGCTGCCATATTGGATAATTTTTGACGTCATTTGAACATCCAATCAGAACAAAGTTATAATGCGCACGCGCCCGGATCGTAGGTTTTAACATATAAAAATTCACCCTCATATCGCGCGTAAAGAAGTATAACTTCAAAAGTACATGAAAAACCAAGATTTCAGAAATATAGCCCAAAACGAAGTTGTTCTTATTTAATAATACTATTTGATGTAAGAAAGAAAATGTTTGTAAAAATAGTGTTAATACATAAGAATAACTTGTTTTTAAGTTATATTTATGAAATAGTAATTTTTCATGTTTTTTTCTCATTTAGTAAAAAAAATTGAAGAAAAAGTAAATAGAATGAAAGGTAATACGAGGCACTTAATGATGATTTAATTATAAGAATTATATGATGAAATTGTATTAGGATCTTCAAAAATGAAATATGCAGATAACGTATACGTATATAAATTATAATTTTGTATCGAGAGCTTAGCGCGGGAATATTTTCGCTGTGAGCCGATCTTGCGCCTCAGAGCGCTCTATTAAAATATCGATATCTTGGCCAAAATTAAACCTACGAACATTGTTCTAAGCTCAAAATAGTCATTTTGAGTTCTTCTATCATTAATGTTAATTAAAATAGTAATGTTTATTGCAAAAATTTGCTTAACCCTTATAAACAAATTAATGTACAATTATTTTAAGAAAATAATAAGAAAAATTTTAAGAAAAGCGACACCTGGTTTCTACGCTCAGCAACATTATTCGCACTTTTAATTATATTGGCCAATTATATTAGTCCTGGTTACTGGATAATTGTCAAGGCCATAGTCCAAAAAAATAATAAGAAGAAAAAATAAGATTCAGGTTATGTTATTAAAACGTAAACAATTGTATGTAGTAAATAAAATTAGTTATTAAAATGCAGTACTGCAAGCAAAATACAATTAATTAAATTTAGCTTTATATAATAATTGCATATCATATCAATATTGTGGAGCAATATATAATTTTTCTTCTTCATTGACAGTAGATATGAAATATACGTAAATTTGACAATTTCAATTGACAATGAATTATTTAAGAAAGTTACAATATTTCTCCGCTATTCTCACACGATCGATTCTCGTATCCCCTCCAAGTACTTGCACACCGCGAATAACAATAAAGATAAAGTAATTTAACAAACCTTTTTTGGAAGTTTACGAAATAAGCTTTAAAGTGAGACTTTGTAATGCTCATTTGCATGCTTAGAAGCTGGCTTGCGTAGAAATTGGATTTAAGTTTGGTAAACGCTGTTTTCTTTTTTTTAATAAGGAACAAATTTTATTTGAAAAAAAAATATATCTCTTTTAGTTTATGAGCTAGAGCCTTATAAACAATTTTTTGACCACTCGGATTGAAATCCAACATTGAGTTTGAAACCGTTTGTCCATAAGAAACCGTTGAGTTTGCCCATCAGAATTGAAAAGGACACAGAGACCTCTATTGGGCGCCTATATTATTGTGACGATTGCCTTCTGCTATTGTGTATTTCTCGTGGCTTTCGTTATTCTAATCGACCTGTAGTCGATAAAATGTATCACATATTTCACATAAAAATACTAATACACTATGCATCTCGTTCCGCTACATGCTTACGCACACAACAAAGACAATAATATGGAAGATAATATAAAAATAACTAGTTGTTTTACAAAAGAAATATATTTACAACGTGTCCCTATGGTAGTAAATTTAGTCTCTCTACAAAGGACATCACTGGTTTTTCTGAAAACATAAATATACAAAGGAATCTATGAAAATAGGACACTTAAAAAAGCATGCCTTATATAAAAATGTTTAAGCCAAGTTTTGAACTGTAACGCTTTCCAATATATTTTTACGAAAATGTATTAAATAAGATTTCGTGAAGTGCGGTTCTGAAACTAATAAATAAACCACGTTTCGAATCGTCCTGTTATAAATCTCTTCTTAAATGTATTTCTTCAAAGATCAAGGTAAGACAAAAGGATAAATAAAGTCATAAAAAAGGCTCAGACTAGCTAAGGATAAACGGCTAAGAGAACAACGTGCGGAAATACAGCTATTGCAACATAAACACGATTCATTCAATATGCACAAAAAAGTTAAAGAAGCTGCATGCTTATACAAACCTAGAAGAGTTAGCTGTTTGGCAGACAACCAAGCATACCACTATTAAGTATAGGTGAGAATCTAGGCACTTTGAAGAAGTATGTGGAAGTAACTTTTGCAGGTGAAAGTCAGTATACCATTGAAGACAAGGAATGCAAAACAGGACCCCGATTGCCATTAAAGAAGTCACGTCAGCTAGCGATGATAAAGAAAAGAGATGGTAAAAAGAACTGAAGATGGTAAAGCTGTGAAATTTATGGATGAACAGGGAATACAATGGATATGGATGGATCCAAAATGGATATTTAACACAATATATGTTATTGGTAAAATCCCCCAAAGCTGGTTAAAGTCGACCTTCGTAACTATAGCAAAAAAATTTAATGTAAAAACATGCGAAGACTACAGAACAATTAGCCTAATAAGCCACTTACTTAAAACGTCTTTAAAAGTGATGCACAACAGAATACATACATGAAAATGCAAAGATCAAGTGGCATGGACACAATTCGGATCCCGCGGTACTTTATGCACCAGAGAGGTTCTATTCGCTGAACGAGTACTGATGCAGATGTGCAAGGATGTTAATTGTGACGTATATATTTGTTTTATCGACTACAAAAACATTTAGAGCAAAATTTTAGCATTTTATAGAGCAAAACATGATAAGCTCATAAGCTTCTTGAAAGAAGGGCTTAGATGATAGAGCCAATAATAAAGTGAATGACCAGTTAACAGCGGCAATCTCCATAGATATAGGAGTGAGACAAGGATGAAGGACAAGAGATCCCCCTGTGTTATTGACCATCTACTCTGAACATATCTTCGAGCAAGCACTGAGAGAACTACAGGAAGGCGTATTAGTCAACGGAGTGCGTCTAAACAACATTAAGTATGCCGACGACGCAGTTGTTCTTGCAGATAGCTTATATGGTTTGCAAAAAATAATGTCGCGCATATCAGATATAAGTAAAGAACATGGACTTGATCTCAATCAGAAAACAAAAACAAAGTATATGGTAGTCAGTAAGCGCAAAATATTAAATATACGGCTTTTAGTTAACCAACAACTAATTGATAGGGTAAACAGTAAACAGCTACACATATCTTGGTACCAACATAAACAACCAATGGCACACTCTAATAAAATAAAACAATGCATAAGGAAAGCAAGATCAGCGATCGTAAAGATAAAGTTTCTTTTCAGAAGTAACGATTTACCACTTAGTACCAAAATCTCTATCATCAGAGGCTATGTATTGGCTACGTTATTATACGGAGTAGAGACTTGTGACACTTTCTGAAGCTTCTTTAAGAAAACTCGAGGCCTCGAGATGTGGTGTTATAGATGTTTCTTAATAATTTCATATGTGGATCGTGTGAAAAATATTGAGGTCCTACGTAGAATGGAGAAGGAATGCGAGATTATTAACACAATCGAAGAGCACAAATTAGAATATCTAGGCTTCAAAACCTGAGCAAGTGGTTCAATACGTGTATATAGGCCTTATACGTATATATAACTTGAACATATTTTAGGCACCGTAATAAGAAGACTAAATGAGTACCTAAAAACTTAAGTGTAGCTTAGTAGGTACCACTCTACTATCTGTCTTATCTATTTGTACAATTAATACCTTTATACAAATTTTCGTAAAAATATGTTCAAAATTGATGAGATTATTCACTATACCAAAGTTAACACAACAAAATCAATTTATATAAACTTTAAATTGTATAATATCAATAATTTGATTGAGAAGTTTTTACACACATCTTAATATTTCCATGCAAGGAATATATTCACCATCAATAAGCTAGTCATCCATACACTGCATTAACAAACATTTACTCAAGCTGTTGATACCCAACCTAACTTTAGAATATTATTTCTTTGTGAATATTAACGGTTATTTACAACTTATTAACTATTTTATTTAAATGCTATTTATTTATGTTTTTTTAAAAACATGTAAAATTCATTGTTCGCTGTGTTTTTGGTTTGATCTTAAATATTCATGTAGTAAGTGTTAAACGTAATGTGTTCTATATTGCCTAATTCACCGACATATATTATGCATCCAATTGATTAAATTTCAGTTCCTAGGTGTTGTCAAATTGATACAACATAAAAAGATAAATAACAATGCCTTAAAATTTTGCCACTCTCTAAAGCCTACCAATTTTGAGCCCTGGACTTAACGAAGTTATAAACAAAGGCCAAAGTTCGAAACTGTAGTTTTTAACCCGTAACATTTTTTTGATTATATTAGGAGCAAGTTTTGTATTGTAAGAATTTTTTTTTTTTTTTTATTTTATTATCAGCATCAACCACTTTGGGTTATTAGCTGTACTGTCATTAATACATGGTTACTTAAATCTAATAACATTTTGACTATTACATAAGTTCACATTTAGGTAACAATATAATTTACAAATTAAGAATTATAAAATGTTAACAGTGGTTATAGTTTGCTTAAAACATTAATGTCTTTCAAATAATTAAACAAATGTGTAAGCTTACAGTGTGATCCTAAGACTGCTTTTATATTGAGAGGTATGGAGTGTTTTTGTCTTTCATTAAGATATTTAGGACACTCTATTAATATATGTGTTACATTGATGTCGCAATTACACAGGTCACAAATAGGGCGATTTGACTTAGAGATTAGGTAGCTGTGAGTAAGTCTGCTATGCCCTATGCGTAAACGATTTAGCTTCACAAACAGCTGGCGATTTAGGTCTATCTCACACCAAGGTTCAATTGAGGGCTTTATTGTGTGTAGAGATGATTGTGAAAGATTCCATTCGTTTTCCCATTTGTTTAACACTTTTTCTTTAAGGAATGGTTTGTAATCGGAAACAGGCACTAAGTTCACTAACACTGAAGACGCACTGTGTATTGCTTCTCTGGCATGGAAATCTGCTTTTTCGTTTCCTTGAAGTCCAATGTGTGATGGAACCCATATAAAGCTTACTTGCTGCATCGTGTTCTTCAGTAAATGTAATTGTTCTTTTATTAAAATACTTATAGGATTACTTGTATATAACTGTTCTATCGTATGTAATGCACTGAGTGAGTCGGTAATTATGACAGATTTTGGAATTTTTTGAGTACGAATGTGAATGAGGGCTTGCAGAATTGAATATAGTTCTCCAGAGTAAATACTGCAAGTGGAAGATAATTTAAATTGTAATATAGTGTTTGAATCTACAACTGCCGATCCCACACCATCAGCAGTCTTAGATGAATCTGTATAAATATAACAATGATCTGGGAAAGAAGCAAGTATGTTGAGAAAAGATTGATTAATTGTTGCATGGGGGGTATCAAGCTTATTGTATTTAGAGAGAGTTAGATCACATATTGCAGGAGGAAAGGTCCAGGGCGGAGGAGTAACTGTATTTGTCTGATTAAAAAATTTTGGGAATTGAATATTATTGAGAGAGAGATATTTTCTGATTCTCTCGTAAAAGGGAGGGTTAGTTCTTTTTTTATTTACATAAGTTTCTTTGAAACGTTCTGCAATAGTGTGGTGGAAAGTGGGATGCGATTCTATTGCATATATGGATGATGCGTAGACTAATGACAAGTACATTCTTCGGAAATTTAAAGGTGGTTCTCCGGTTAAACATTGTAAACTATTAATGGGGCTAGTACAGAATGCTCCTGTGGCTATTCTTAATGCTGTATTTTGTATGACTTCTAGTTGAGCAAGAAGTGTCTTCTTTGCAGATGAGTATACAATTGATCCATAATCGAGTTTGGATCGTACTAGAGATTTGTAAATAAGAATCAAACTTTTACAATCTGAACCCCAATTACGATTGCACAGTGTACGCATTAAATTGAGACCAGATTGACAGGATTGTTTAATGTGCATAATGTGGTACTTCCAAGATAGCTTTTTATCAAAGATCATTCCTAGAAATTTTAAGTGTTCCACATAAGTTAAGTTGTTTCCATATAACTGAAGATCTGGAGTTGTAGACTGCCGTTTTTTTGAAAATAAAATACATTTAGTTTTGGTTGTAGAGAATTGCAATCCTACAGCTTTCGACCAGTTTTCAAGGTGATTTAATGCACATTGTAAATTTTTCTGTATAGAAAGAATATTTTTTCCTCTTGAATATATGACTAAATCGTCAGCGTATAATCTCGCTTTAACAAGTTGTGGAAAGTTTTCTAAGATTTTGTTTATTGCTACTAAGAATAGTGTTGAACTAATAACAGATCCTTGAGGTGTTCCATTTGTTTGGTCTTTAGTGCTGGATAGTGTACCATTTATCTTAACCTTAAATTGTCTCTTACTAAGAAAATTTTGAATGAAATATAGCATGTTACCTTTGACGCCCCACTGACTTAGTGTGTTAAGAATGTCGTATCTCCAAGCCATGTCAAACGCTTTTGTTATATCGAAAAAAACCGCAAGACATTCCTGTCCAATTGCAAACGATTCATTTATCTCGGATTCTAGGTCAATTAAATTATCTAAAGTGGATCTGTTCCTGCGAAAGCCGCTTTGTTCATTGATTATTAATTTATTATTTTCCAAAAACCACCTTAGTCTATTATTCACCATTTTTTCCAAGATTTTACACATTGTGTTGGTAAGCGAAATTGGCCTATAGGATTCGGGATCAGTTCGTGGTTTATTTGGTTTTAGTAATGGAACTATTATCGCCTGCGTCCATTTTGTGGGAAACTCATTATTAGTCCAAATTCTGTTGTATAGGTTAAGAAGATATTGTTTTCCATTATCTGGTAGATTTTGTAAGAAACTAACAGGAATATCGTCTGGTCCTGGCGCCGATTTTTTGCTGGTACTTAAAGAGTGATTAAGCTCTTCCATGGTAAATGCTATATTAAGAGGATTATCTTCAATACAATTAAAATCTATTAATTTATTTTCCGAAATCATCTTGGTATTGATAAATTCTTTAGAAAAGTTGTTATTGCTGGAGTTCATTTCAAATTGTTTTGCTAATAAATCTGCTATTTCGTTATTAGATGTTACTATCTGTTTGTTATTGCATAGAAATGGAATCTTTTTATAGGTATTACTTCCAGATATTTTTCTAACTTTTTCCCATACGGTGCTTATAGGCATAGTGGAATTAATAGAGGACATAAATTCTTGCCAAGATTTTTTTCTGTTCTTTTTAGTTATATATCTAGCTTGAGCCCGTAACTTCTTATATTCTATAGTATTTTCAAGTGTTTTGTGACGTTTCAATTTGTTAAAGGATTTTTTATATTTCTTTATTATATCAGTACACTCTGCGTTCCACCATGGTAATGAATTTCTTTTATGTAGAGTTTGTGTTTTACCTATATGATTTTCACCGGCAAGATGGATTAATGATATAAACGAATTCAAAAGTTCATCTATATGATGATTTTCGGTGACTTCTTTTAAGCTATGGCAGTTCTGTTGAATATACTTTTTGAATAAATACCAATCGGCATTCTTTAGATTCCATTTTGGAATTGGGGTTGTATTAGTATCTTCATAATTACTGTTAAAAGAGACTTTAATAGGATAATGATCACTTCCAAATAAAAACGGAATTACATCCCATGAAAACTTTGCTGACAGTAGAGGATCACATAATGACAGGTCGATAGCTGATGAAGTACCTGTATGAATATTATATCTTGTTGATTGTCCATCATTCAGTACGTTTAGGTTTTTTGAGGTAATTATGTTTTCTAAAATTTTGCCCTTGGAATTTATTCCAAGAGATCCCCATATTGGATTATGGCTGTTAAAATCACCAACGATTATTCTGGGAGTGGGAATCTGATCTAATACATCTGAAATATCTGCTTCTGTGATAGGTAAGTCAGGTGGAATATAAATATTACAGATATTCATTTTTTGTGGAAAGGACACTGATACTCCTACTACTTCTAAATTACTATTGATTACTAATGCTTCTGATTCATATTTTTTGTTAACATACGTAACAACTCCTCCACTAGCGATATTTGCGTTTTCTCGGTTTTTATGGAAACAAGAATAATTCTTCATGTCATAACTATGATATCCTTTAAAGTTTGTTTCTTGTAAACATATTATTGATGGTGAGATTATTGAACATAAATGTTTAAGCATTTCTAAACGGGGATAAAACCCGTTAACATTCCATTGTAGTATCGGTTCGAAGATTTTAGTTTATTTCTGGAGCTGAATTTGTCGAACAATCACTATCTTGATAAGCGGGATCGTCTAGCATTTTTTCGATTTTGTTTATTAATTTAGTGCATTTAGTTTTCATGCTTTTTTCTGTAAAATATGGCTTAATTGTTGTTAACATGTAAATAAAGTTGGGTATATCCGTTGTGTATGTCTGTAATAAACTAATGGGATCAGTCGAGCTAGTATAATTTTCAAAAAAGTCAAGTGTTTGTTCATATGTTAAGTTAAAATTATTTGACGTATCGTGAAATACTGTTTTTGTTGGCATCATTATTTCCTGAATTGATCTGGTAGATTCAGTTTGCTTTTTTTGTTTCTTTTTGGTTTGTGTTGGTACTTTAAATTCTTTATTTAATTCTTCAGTGGGAGATGGAGTAGTATTAATTTCCGAAATTGTTCTCTTATTGGTCGTTGACTGATCCTTAGATATACAATTAGTTTCCATAATTAATACGGGGGGCATTAAATTAGTATCTGTTTGTTGGTTAAGTGAAGGTTCGGCACTAGAATTACTGACTGGATGATTTGGTTCCATTTCTAGGGGTGATGGAATAGACTTGGGGGATTCTTGTGGTTGTTGTTGTATTGGTTGTTGTTGTATTGGTTGTTGTTGTATTGGTTGTGGTTGTATTGGTTGTTGTTGTATTGGTTGTTGTTGTTGTATTGGTTGTTGTTGTATTGGTTGTTGTTGCATTGGTTGTTGTTGTATTGGTTGTTGTTGTATTGGTTGTTGTTGTATTGGTTGTTGCGGTTGGTGTTGGATATGAGAGGAATCATTTTGTTGATTATGATTTGAACAATTTGCTGCAACGTGACCTGTGTTCTTACAGATAAAACATGAAGGTTTATCTAAACTTAAATATATGCGATACGAAGTTTGATCATATGTCATTAAGAAAGAAGAGGGAAGGTCTATATCTACAAGTGGTTGAATATAAGTTTGTCTTCTAAAACTGAGGACGTGTTGAAATTCTGGAAGTTGACTACCGATTCTAAGGAAGGTTAAAGGTGACATTAATTTAAGACCAAATTTGGTTAACTCATTCTCTATTAGAATATGTGGAATAGAAGGGCAAACACCCGATAGTAACAGTCTTTCGTTTGGAGTTATCAATTTTCGTGCTTTTAGATTTTCGCCTTTAATTGTTATTTCTGCTGGACCGGACATAAATTTTTCCACCAGGGATTCGCTGGAGAGATAAATACATATTCTGTTATTTGATAGCCTTGATGAAAATAAAATATTCCGTGGATGAACAACTTCACCAAGTGCTATTAAGTACTCTTCTATTTTAGTATCAGGTAGCGAATTAAATAAAATTGCTTGTAGCTTTGAAGGAAATTGAATTGAAGAAGCATTGTTAAGCACAGTTGAATATGAGGTTTTGTTTTGAGGTTGTTGATGATCTTCAGTCATGATTGTTGACAAATTAGTTAGGTCGGATCTGGTATCATTTGGTATACTCATTAGTAATTATAAACCAGTTTCAGAACCAGAACTAGTTCCGAGAACTGGCCTTTCGGCCGTCACTTAACCTTACAAACGGTATGCTTTGTAATGTTTTGAATAAATAAATAATAAAAACTCACTGGTTTATTCCGTAAGGTAACTGCACTATATACTATTACTTTTTGCTTATTTTCAAGTTTATTTGGATATAAACTACTTGAAAAAAGATGATTTTTTGGGACTGAAATGTAAACACAGTTTGTGTTACCATGTTCAGGACCGGACCTATTGTAAGAATTCAATAATTGTTTTTGCACAACATATAGACGGAGAGGCAACGCTGAAAAATCTCTTTGAATTTACTAAAGCTAAATTTTTCACAGTTGATTACTGTGATTGTGTAGAGAAACATACTGCGGTCGGTCAAGCGAAACGTAGAACAGGGGTTACTGAGAGGATATCAAAGTTGCTTTCCTACGAAGGTAATTAAATCCATTTACTAAGGCTGAAAATCAGTACACACATTCTAAATTGAATATAAATAAAAGTTATTATAGTCGGTCATCTGTATGACGGGACAGAGCCGGTCGACCCCAATGAATGTACAGGGTTATTCACTATATTTGGACCCCCTTGTAAAATGCTTTATTTACAGAATTAGAAAAAAATGTAAAATACAAAAGTTATTCGATTTTTTAATTATGATTTTTTGACATATATATCGTACTGGTGACGTCATCCTTCTGGGCGTGATGACGTAATCGACTATTTTTTAAATGAGAATAGGGGTCGTGTGCTAGCTCCTTTGAAAGGTTATTCAATTCTCTTATACAGTACTATAAACATTAAGATCATTATTTATACAGGGTGTCCAAAATTTTTTTTTTAATTATTAATTAAACAATTAATTTAATTAAAAAAAATTTTGGACACCCTGTATAATTAATCATGTTAATGTTTATATTACTGAATAGAGAATTGAATAACCTTTCAAATGAGCTAGCACTCGAACCCTATTCCCATTTAAAAAAATAGTCGATTACGTCATCACGCCCAAATGGATGACGTCACTAGTACGATATATGTCAAAAAATCATAATTAAAAAATCGAATAACTTTTGTATTTTACATTTTTTTCGAATTCTGTAAATAAAGCAGTTTACAAGGGGGTCAAAATATAGTGAATAACCCTGTACGTTCACTGGGGCCGACCGACCGGCTCTGTCCCGTCATACAGCTGACCGACTATAATAACTTTTATTTATATCTAATTTAGAATGTGTGTACTGATTTTCAGCCTTAGTAAATGGAATTAATTACCTTCGTAGGAAAGCAACTTTGATACCTTCTCAGTAACCCCTGTTCTGCGTTCCGCTTGACCGACCGCAGTATGTTTCTCTACACAATCACAGTAATCAACTGTGAAAAATCTAGCTTTAGTAAATTCAAAGAGATTTTTTCAGCGCTGCCTCTTGGACCAATAGGTCACGTGTTTCATTCGTAAGAATATACTGAACCAAGACTTAAATTTAAAAACTAACTGAATGTGCAATATTAGTCTAAAATGAGGCAGTGTTATAATTATATCTCCACGAGAATATTTCCGTAAATTCAGTGTTTATCAGTATAAGTTCAGTTTAATTGAAAATGTTGTGATATCCAAATAAATTGACGATAAAAATGTTGCATTATAGTGATGACAATAACGCTTACTTTGTACTTATTACAAATTTTAACATTTCACTGGGTTTTGTGTTAGATTTAATGCATAAACTAAAATTTTATTCCATAATAAACTAAATTATTTCATTTCTCAAGCTACCACCGACACAGTAAAGTTCCGTTTGAAAATCACAGCTGCCAAATAAATCATGAAAACTTAATAGAAAAACACCTAATTAAAAAAAATGGACGACTTTCGAATAAATTTTATATTGAGTTTTACATTTACATTTTACAATTTTAGATGCAGATGAGTCCATGGTTCTTTACCCGTGCGTTATTATTTAAACATTTAAAGCATACGAAATAAGTCGGAAATTTACTCTATGCAACAGCAAGTGACTGAAAGTGGCTATAACTCCGATCACAGATTATATTACAAAATTTGACGTTATCAAATAAATAGAATGTAAATTATTATTTTTGCTTTAAAATTTTGGTGCAGAATTACAGATACATTTGAAGAAGCTTAATAAATTCTTTTAATAATCATTAGTGATTAATAAATAAACAATTTATAAAAATTCAATACAATATTTTCTTTGTCATTTCTTTAACTTTTGCGTAAACTTAAACAAAACCATTTCTTATCTGTGTGAATGAACTTTGTATGTAAATTAATGGCAAAATTCAATACACTGTGGCGTTTGAAAAAACTCCGGCCGTTGGTTTTATATCCTGTCTCCCAGAATATCCAATTTTCCAATTTATTTTGTGAAGATTATTTATCTTTAAAAGTATCCTAAAATCGCCCCTGTTTGAAATGTTTCAAAATGTTACGCAACACGCAACATTGAGAAACTTAGGAAATTTCCTCTTGTAATCTATTTATTTTGCGCGTAGTTTACAACAACTGCGTAGAAAGTTCGTTGAAGTCCCTAAAATAGTTTTGTAAAGTCAGCGCTTTCTTTTGAGCGCGAAGAATCCCATGCCACTGTTGGAGTAGATTTTGAAAGGTCTCTTGGTCGTCTCGGCTGATTGGTCAATGCCTTCAGCCAAGGAGAGTGATCGGCTCGACGCGCGAGAAGAATTTTCGGTGAAGGTTAGGTACCCCGCCGAAGAGAAGCAGTTCCACAACACAGCACAACCCCACATAGCAATGTAACAGGGATATTCAAGGTCAACGCACGTTTGCTAGTTCGCTCCCTGGCACGGGATGGCACTACTAGTCTCATTTCTGCACGTTGTTCGTAAGCTCGTTCTGTCACTTTCGTTGTCAATTTTCATTTCCGTGAGAAAAATACGACGCCATATTTATTTGTTTTATTTTTTCATAAATAGTGCAAAATAGTGCATCCAACAACAAAAAGTGAATTACAGCAGTTGTGTTTTATTCCAAATGTATACAATTTTGGTGTGGTTTAAACTGATGAATAAATAATATTGTGTAAATATAATTATGTGTAATAAGGTAGTTGTGTTTTAAGTTTTTACATTGTTAATTGATAACAAACATATTTTATGAACATACATATAAACATTTTTATAAATAAAGATTGTATTCTATGTTTTATTCTTTAATTTTTTAACCACTTTGGCATTTTAATGTAATGGAAAATAAATATAACCTCAAAATAACACAAGAAAATCCAAATAGTATACGAATTATAAACGATTGATAAATACATACAGGTATATTTTTATCAATCAACGATATAAATATTATCGTATAGGATAAGGATTTTGTTTTCTTTTGTTATTTTAAGGTTATATTGATTATCCTTTACATTAAAATGAGTTCTCAATCCCAGTTAATTTTACAGGTCTTTTGAATTTACCGCCATATGGCATATAGTTACGCTCCCGACCACTGGCTGATGCGACAATCGTCGTTTCACTCGTTAACACGGAACTTGCATTGCTAGGTGGGGGTGTGCTGTGTTTCCACAAGTACCCTCTTAAGGGTGCTTTACAGCTTGCAATTCTACCTGCAAGACGCAAGAAAGTTGCCTAAAGGCATGCGCAGTATGTCGTCAGTTCATTATTGCATGCAACTTCTTGCAATTGCGCGATAATCGGTTTGGTGCCATTTTTTCTGCAAGTTTTCATGCAAGTCTAGGGGAATTTGATTTTTCCACAATATCAAATGTCATTGACGACACGGATTCACGAATACATGCCAATCAGCTGTTTTCTGTTTGTGAAATATATCAAGGATGAAAATGAATGAATAATGAAATGGCACTTTCTGAGATTCTATAATTATTGTAAATTGTATATTAAGCTACGGAAGCTCTCTCTCCTCTAGCTAAGTACCTTAGGATAATAATAATTAATTTGTGTTTCGCAGAAATAGTATTTCAAAATATAGATTTCTTTGTAATTGTTCAATTTTCCCCAAGGGTTTATTAAAATGTACATTCATTTCTAGAAAATTAGAGTCATTTTCATCATCTACTTGGATAAATTCTTCTGTTGGAGATACATTATTACCCCTCTTCTTGTTGAAAGATCTTACTCACCATCTCCGATCTCGGCGTTCTAAATTAGTGACTAAAGGCTGGCTGCAGCAATAATAATACTTAAAGTTGCTGCTACCGCCGTTTTCCTTTTATATTTGGTTATTTCTGATAGTCTTGGCATTTCGAAATTTACCAAGTTAAATAAACAGCAATAAAGTAATTAAAAAAGAACAAAAGTTTATAAGTTAGGTTAAGGGTAAAACTTTCAAATTGCATGCAAGCCGGGTTGCAAGCTGTAAAAGACCATGCAATAGACTTGCATGAAAGTCTTGCATGCAAGAAATTGCAGCAAGTTTTCTTGCAAGCTGTAAAGCGGTCTTTAGCTGGTAACTCGTCAGCCAGCAGTGGAGCTCCAGAGACCGCTACCTACCGGCTTAAAATTGTCTTTTGTCGCCATTTTAGATCAAGTGGATGGTTTATCCTTTGTTCTATAACCATTGAAGAACACCCGTGCAAAGTTTCACTCCAAAATGTTGGATTTGAAAGGTGAAAATCGCAGTGCAAATAATGTGATGCAGTTGAGTCGGTATGGTAGTGTGTGGTTTCTGTTCTAGTTTGAAGTTCCCGTATTGAAGTCCCGATGAGATGCCTGATTTGGTCTCAATTTTGTCGTTTCCTGTTTCCCGTTCCAGTGAAGCCCTGTGTCGTTAGGAATTGAATGCCTGCCCCCCCCCTGTTCAGTGGAAAGTTTTGTTCAAATGTTGTGACAATGAGATGTTTCTTTTGAAAAGGGACTGTATTTTTCTTGTTTTAAAAAAAAAAGGTGAATAAGTCCCAAGTAAATGTTAAAATTTGTAGTTGGTAGAATTTTAAATATTCTATAAAGATATTTTATAGAACAGCTCTCCGAACAACAAACTGATGTGCCGTTCGCAAAGAAGGTTTGAGTGCCTGCTCCTTCTTTTTTAGCCCTATTTTGACCCCCAGTATCTTTGTGAGTAGTTTTATCCCTGTCCCATCTGAGCAGACATGTAAAACGCTTTAACACTTACATTAAATTTCAAACTCCAATATAAAATTGGTCATGAAAACAATTGTGTAATATAAATAACTACAAAATGTAAAAACAGGACAAAAAACAGCAAAAAATCCAACAAACTGACTGACACAAGTAAACAAACCAGAAACGTCACAAATTGTACTTCAAATCTGAAAACGTCCCCAAGCGTCTTTTTTATACCTATCTCTTTTCGATGTACTAAGCTTAGAGCGTTCATAAAAATAACATGTGTCTTTACTTAATAGCAGGCGGTAGCTGGTTTGTCTTTAGTTTCATGCGTGAGACAATGCTGCTAGATAAAAATTATGTGCTTTATCTCGCCAGGTATTAATGACGCACGAGTAAAGAACCATGGACTCGACTATAACGACTGAATAATCAATTGATAACAAATTGTATATTTATAGCTGCAAAATGTCAACATCTTTTCTCATTGTAGCAACGGTTTAAAGCATATCTTAGACAGGAGAGACTAGTAAGCCCTAAATTTACTGTAGACAAAGTAAATTTTAAAGTCTTTTTTAAATCATTTTTGAATTTGTTCGTTTGCTCTACACAAAAACACAGAGTGTAGTAATAAGTAAAAAGGAGCACTGAATATAAATTTACTGTAAACAAAGTAAATTTTAAAGTCTTTTTTAAATCATTTTTGAATTTGTTCGTTTCCAGTACACAAAAAAATCTTAGTTTATACAGCGTTTCACGTTAAGAACGGAACATTGCTTAGATATGCCAATGTATTTCTTATGGACGATAGAAGCGCGCCGATGCCACGCCGTACTGATTAAAATGAGTCGTATATCGGCAGTCGAGTAGCCACCCGCGCCCGAGATGTTTGGCAACATACTCTGGGCTAATTAGCAAAATACAAGCTAAAGTTATTTACCAGCAATTTTATTGCTGGAATCGAATCTTATGATTGTATATATTAATAATATAGATATGCAAAGTCCGCAGATAGTGTGCTACTTTTTTTATAAACAAAATGGCGCCCGAAAATCGTGTTTTTTTTCAATTTTTGCTCGATAACTCCAAAGATTTTAACTTTACACCAAAAACACTCAAATAAAAATTCACCGTAATTAAATTCTGCATAGAGACGTGTTTTTCCCGATTTACTTCGACAAAAATTTTCCGCGGAAAATGCAGGTTTTTCCAAGAAAATCTTTAATTTTTAATTACAATTTTAGATAAGTAATTGTTTATCAATAATTAAATAACTTAGTAATATAAAAGCTCTTTTCACATAAATTATAATTCCAGAAGCCGACGGAAATTGAATGAACAGTTTAGCAACAATTGAATTGTTAATTAAAAATTTACGGTCGCTGTAATAACCACAATAATTATGATACATAAGAATAACTATGATTTTTGTATAAAAAGGTACTGTACCTATCCAATGTACTTTACATAATTGAAATTGGACTATTTAAGCGGCCTCAGGAATATTTTAAAATTATAAACAATTTTTTGGCTTATAAACAAATAGAATATCTCGGGAAATATTAAATCAAATTAAATCATGAAAACGGTGTTGGAAAAAAAGCGGCAGGACGCTTCTTCTAAAAGAAAAAACGTTTAATTGTGATGAGTGATTTCTGAGATACAACCGGTCAAAATTGACCGGCATTTACGGCAAAGATATAAACAATAGGATCATAATTTTCGAACCATCACCTTTTTGTATTTGTCCTCTTTCTCCACACCAATTTCCATATCTTTAAAATACTCATAACATATTTATTATAATAAAAACTATCGATATTACGAGTGAAAATTGACAAAAATAGCAAAATTCCAATCAAAAATTAGTTTGTAGAAAATGTAATCTTAAAGTTCAAAACCGGTCTACGTTAAAAAATGCATTTTCTCGGCTTTCCATGGAGCAATTTTCTTCATTCTTTTTTTGTTCCCAAGTAACTCGAGTAGAGCCATCTAACTAACGCATTATTAAATGTCAAACTTGATTTTGTTTCGTTATAATATATTAATTTATTTATAAGAAAAGAAAACTACATATTTTTTTAGAAAAACTTACTACAAGTGTACCTTTTAACGTTAAAAACACAAATATTCTCATTTAAAAGATGTATAATTATTTAAACAATCTTTATTTAAACAAATTAAAAATTTTTATTATAATAACTAAATTAATTTATTATAACAAAACAAATCAATTTTGACATTTAATAATGCGTTAGTTAGATGGCTCTACTCGAGTTACAGTCGAACCCGCTTATTGGAATAGCCTTCGTGCCAAGCAAAAGTATTCCTATAAGCGGGATATTCTAATAAGCGATCATTGGTGGCTGCTAGAAACGTTTCGGGACCTCAAATTTCTATTCCTTAAACCGGGATATTCGTATAACCGGTATTCTAATAAGCGGGTTCGACTTGGGAACAAAAAAATAATGAAGAAAATTGCTCTATGGGAAGCCGAGAAAATGCATTTTTGTAACGTATACCGATTTTGAACTTTGAGATTACATTTTCTCTAACTTAATTTTTGATTGGAATTTTGCTATTTTTGGCATTTTTCACTCGTAATATCGATAGTTTTTATTATAATAATATATGTTATGAGTACTTTAAAGATATGAAAATTGGTGTGGAGAAAGAGGACCGAAATAAAAAGGTGATGGTTCGAAAATTATGATCCTATTGTTTATATCTTTGCCGTAAATGCCGGTCAAATTTGACCGGTTGTATCTCAGGAACCACTCATCATAATTAAACGTTTTTTCTTTAAAAAGAAGCTTAATGCTGCTTTTTTTCCAATATCGTTTTCATGATTTAATTTAATTTAATATTTCCCGAGATATTCTATTTATTTATAAGAAAATTTTTTTTTATATATTTAAAATATTCCTGAGGCCGCCTAAATAATCCAATTTCAATTCTGTAAAGTAGTACATTGGATAGGTACAGTACCTTTTTATACAAAAATTTTTTTATATATTTAAAATATTCCTGAGGCCGCCTAAATAATCCAATTTCAATTCTGTAAAGTAGTACATTGGATAGGTACAGTACCTTTTTATACAAAAATCATAGTTATTCTTATGTATCATAATTATTGTGGTTATTACAGCGACCGTAAATTTTTAATTGACAATTCAATTGTTGCTAAACTGTTCATTCAATTTCCATCGGCTTCTGGAATTATAATTTATGTGAAAAGAGCTTTTATATTACTAAGTTATTTAATTATTGATAAACAATTACTTATCTAAAAATTTTAATTAAAAATTAAAGATTTTGTTGGAAAAACCCGCATTTTCCGGGGAAAATTTTCGTCGAAGTAAATCGGGAAAAACACGTCTATGCAGAATTTAATTACGGTGAATTTTTATTTGGGTGTTTTTGGTGTAAAGTTAAAACTTTGGAGTTATAGAGCAAAAATTGAAAAAAAATCACGATTTTGGGGCATCATTTTGTTTATAAAAAAAAGTCGCACACTATCTGCGGACTTTGCATACCTATATTATTAATATATACAATCATAAGATTCGATTCCAGCAATAAAATTGCTTGTTTTGCCAAAAATGGCCTATTGTTCGATAATCTGTCCAGACTAACACTGATCTCCATAAGCGCAATGTTGCGTTTTCAACGTGAAACAAAGTATAGTAATAAGTAAAAAGGAGTACTGAGTATCACTATCTTAATCCCACATGGCGTCACCATTCTAAATGACAATAAATGACTTTCCTGTCTTTTACATTAACAATAACATAACGGGAATTGTATAATACTTAATTTATAGTTATAAGTAAGAGAGAGGCCTAGAATGTAGGTAACTTAACCAGTATATTGATATGTTGCAGGAACTGGATGCATCTGGCTCGGCATGTGTTGCAGTCTTTGTATGTGGCAGTTTCGACACATCAACCTATCTTCCAAAGGATAACAGCGCTTGTCGGGTTCGTCCGTTAATTGCATGCCACATTCTTCGCATATGTAGCAATCAACATGAAAATCTTTATCCATTGATACTACTCTAACTGTTTCTTCTGTACCCTCTACGGGTGTAATACCTAAAATACATTATACAGTTAGAAACGGTAACAGACCTCATAATGGGGAATATAAAATGAAACTGAAAAAATGGCAAAACCTCTCAATTTTTTCGTCCAGCATCGATTTGTACAACAACTTGGGATTAGGCTCATTGCACCCTCTAGTTCATTTTCTATATTGAGCCGTTGTACGCTTTTGGTTTTTTAAGGGTGAAAACTACCCCTAAAAACTACTTATCGATTTACATAAAAATTTGGGATTAGGATCATCTCACCCTGTACTTCATATTTTATAACATGATCATGGGTGTCGATTATTTTTAAGGGTGTAAACTACCCCTTATTGTCAAAAATTATATAAAAACATTGTAAACTTTAATATGGGTAAAATTTGGTTTTGATTGGCTAAAAATAATGATTGTTTTATGGTTTAGGATATAGTATCATAATATTTCAACCCTTAAAAACCACCCTTAAGAACATTACAATTTTTATAAGTAGATAATTTAATAGATCTATACAGAAAAAAAAAGTAGAATTAAAGAATTACAAAAACATTTATTTACACAAAAATACGAATTTAAAATATGTAGAAGTACAAATACAAATAGTTTTAAGTCATCTTCCAGTATACGAGCCAGTTCTGTGGTCTCTTTTTCTTCTTCTTAACTCAGGCGAGACTCGTTAGTCTCTGGCACTTGGTCATAGTTCTGTGGTATTATACATGCATTGAAAATGTTCCATAAGCGGACTATTCGAATATTTCGAAAAAAAAAAGTTCGTTTTATAAACATAGCTCCTTCATTTTTGGCGATAAAAAGTTTTTTCAAAAATAATTTTGTAGGATTTTTGAAGAACTATATTTATTCATTTTATTTATTAAGCGCAACAGGCCTTGTAGGCCTAGGGCTAAAATGTTTACATTTCTGATTACATAAATAATATAATAAATAACTTAATATAACTTACATAACTTATAAAACTTATACATTTTATTTAATTACACTTCAGTCTTTTTATACACTCCTTCACCACCTCTCTCCATCTCCTCCTGTCCAATGCTAGTTCTTTCCATCTCTCAAAGTTACTTTTCTTCAAGTCTTCATACACACTGTCCTTCCATCTTTTCCTTGGCCTGCCTTTCCTCCTCTTTTGTATTGGTCTTCGTGAGAGTACCATTTTTGGCATTCGTTTACTTCCCATTCTCTCGATGTGCCCCAAGTATCGTCTTCTCTGTGCTTTGATCGTCGTCGTGATCGTTGGCTCTTGATATAGTTCTTCCAATTCTTTATTGGTTCTTCTTCTCCACTGACCTTCTATTTTCACACCTCCATATATTGCTCTTTGCATTTTTCTCTCCCATCTTTCTAAAAGGTCTTTTTCTGACTTTTTGAGCACCCATGTTTCGCATGCGTATGTTACTGTAGGTCTGATAACAGTCTTATAAATTCTTATTTTTGTTTTTCTTGATACGTATTTGGATTTCAATAATGTGCGTAATGCTCCATATTTTTTATTTCCTTTAGCTATTCTTGCCTTTATCTCCCCTTCTTCATGACCATTTTCATCTATTTTGGCTCCCAGGTAAATAATTTCTTTGGCTCTTTTGAACGAGTATGTTTTTTCTCCATCTATTTGTACTATGATGTTATTCTTTTTTTCTTTTTGGATCTCTCCCATTATCATATACTTTGTTTTTTCTTCATTTATTTTAAGTCCGAATTTTTTGACTTCTGTTATTATATTTTTCATTAACTTTTGTAGTTCTTTTTTGCTTGTTGCTAATAGCGTCAGATCATCTGCAAATGCTATGCATTGGTGGCCGTCTTTAAATATCGTTTCTTCCATGTTTATTCTGCTTTTCCTGATTATTCCTTCCAATGTTAGATTGAATGCCGTTGTTGATAGTGGATCTCCTTGTCGTAATCCTTCCTTGGTTTCAAACTTTTTGGATGTATACCCTTTCCAAGCTATTTCGTTTGTTGTGTTTTCCATCGTAATCTTTATCATCCTGACAATTTTACTTGGTATCCCCAATTCTTTCATCAGTGCGTACATCTGCTGTCTATTTACTGTGTCGTAAGCCTGCTTAAAGTCTATGAACAAAGCATATAGTACTGTTTTATGTTCGTAACAGGTAGTCTGTATTTCTTTTAAAGGCAAATATTTGGTCAGTCATTGATCTGTTGTTTCTAAAACCTGCCTGGTATTCTCCCAGTATTTTTTCCGAATATTGACTTAGCCTTTTTCTTATACTTTGTGCCAAGATTTTGTAAACTATTTCTAATAGTGCGATGCCTAGGTAGTTTTCGCTATCACCTTTTTTATGTATAGGGCATATCCTTGCTATGGTCCACTCTTCTGGCATTTTTTCTACTTCTCATATTCTTTTTATCAGGTCATAATATGACCTTAATATATTATATCTCTCTCTGTAATCTTTTCCCTCCTAATTTTATCATTTCGGCCGATATTTCTGTTATTCCTGGGCTTTTGTTATTTTTCAAGCTCTTTATTTCGTTCTTTATTTCTTGTTCTGTGGCTATTGCTATTGCTATCTGATCATCTTCAATTTCATGGATTGTTTCCTTTTGTACTTCGCTCTTATTTAGCAGTTCTGTGAAATAGTTTTGCCAGAAGAACTATAAGACTGTGTAAATTAAATTCCGTTAGATCCCTTACTTTTTAATTGGGGTGGGTTTAAAGGGTTCGAATAACCGGTTGTTTGCTCGTAAATAGAGGTTTTAAACAGCCATATCTCGCTAACTATTCACTGTAATGAAAATTTATGCACAATATAAATTTAGCTATTAAAAAATCTACAATTTAGTAGTCCATCATTTTTTTTCTTATCTCCAGTATTTCGGAGATATTTCGAAGTATAAGGTGAAAAAAGTAATGAAGAAGTACTAATGAGGGTCAACAAAGATAGAGAACTGCTAAAGACTGTTAAACATCGAAAAATGTCTTATCTGGGACATATAGTGAGGGGAAGTCGATATAAAATATTACAATTGATCCTTAAAGGCAAAATAGAGGGCCGTGGAGGTGTAGGAAGAAAACAAGTTTCTTAGTTAACACGTTGACGGACAGAACGTCTATAGATGTCTAATTACCATTGATGTTATGTGACACGACGTCTATAGATGATATTTTTAAAATACCGAGTTCTGACCAAAAATCGGTGTCAAAAAATGTCAGATTACATATTATACAGATGTATATTAAATGTTACCGATGTCCGTGGTCGTCGTTCACATGTTTACAAAAAATGTTAAAAAACTTATTATTTCCATAAACTATTCCTCAATTATATCCGTCAATTTCCCTATTCTACTTTGCAAAATACATATAGTGTCACAACACTTGCTTACTAATTTGACGCACTGTCCGTCAACGTGTTAAAAAACATTCGTGAATGGACCAGATATCAAAGGCAGGTCAAAGAACTTGAGGAATTACATAACAGCGATTGTTCGCAAAACAAAACATGTTTTTATATTTTTTGGGTCATTCTAAGTAAAAAATGTACTTACAAGTTTTTTCGTAGGATGCATAGTTTTCGAGATAAACGCGGTTGAACTTTCAAAAAATCGAAAAATTACAATTGTTGAACCCGAATAACTTTTGATTAAAAAATAAAATAGCAGTTCTGCTTGCCGCATTTGAAAGTTCAAGTCAAATTATACCGGTTTTGATTATTTGCATTGCTAAAAATTAATTTTTTTATTGTTAAACAGAGCTATAAACAAACAGTGTTTCCCGTGCCCAATGCATGCGTTTTAATGCATGCTACGTAGAAACACCTGTTCGCTTACTCGTTCGATTTTAAATGGGAAATGCATTGAAAACATCACTCAAGCACTATGTGTTTATAGCTTTAACAATAAAAAAATTAATTTTTAGCAATGCAAATAATCAAAACCGATAGAATCTGACTTAAACTTTCATATTCGGTAAGCAGAATTGCTATTTTATTTTATAATCAAAAGCTACTCCGGTTCAAAAATTGCCATTTTTCGATTTTTTGAAAGTTTAATCGCGAAAACTATGCATCCTACGAAAAAACTTGTAAACATTTTTTGCTTAGAATTACCCAAAAAATACAAAAACATGTTTTGTTTTGCTAAAAATCGCTGTTATGTAATTCCTCAAGTTCTTTGTTTATAACAATCTTATCGACATCCGGATCAACTGTTACCCAAATAATTCGTGTTCTATGGGTCAAAATACATAAAAAAAAACTTGTTTAAGTCCATCTGAATAAAGGAGGCCGTTGTACCCCCCTGGCGACAGGAATATTACCTTTAGATACATTATAGATAAAAATAGAATATAAATATGATACCTTTTCCACAGGCTGCACATTTAGGAGCAAACATCCTATGGTAATCATTCACGCAATATATTTTATTGTCAACATCAACAGTAAATGGAACACCATCCAAACATTCGTTGCAGATACAACACCTGAAGCAACCTGGATGATAAGATTTTCCCATCGCTTGTAAAATCTACAAAACAAAGTTAATTAGATGTGGCCTGGAACTATTTTATGTAGCAGAAAATAATGGAAAGTATCCACCAATATGTAATAAGAAATAATTTCGATTAAGGCTGCACCTACATACATTGGGTCCGTATTTCTCCGATCCGACGTCGGATTAAAAAACAAACTTAAGGTATTAAAGTGTAGTGCCTATTACACTGCAGTGGGAAGCCCGATCCGATATCGGCCTACGTCGGACTGAGTAGCTTCTCCGGCTTCTCCTATCAAACGTCTTTGGTTTCATTCGGACGAGATCGAAATGGCAGATAGTTACACTTTTATAACAAAGAATTTTTTATAATACCCCATTTTTATTATTTATAGGACACAATATAAAAAGTGTTTTAAAAACAATTATTTTTTAAATCAAAATGTCAATTTTAAAAACAAAAAGGATTTCCGATACATTAAAAATACGATAAATACATACAAAAAGAATCGAATCCGAGCCTCCTGGGTGATTACAGTGGAACCCCGATAAGTCGGCCTCCGATAACCCGGACCGATATTCATCAGACAAAACAAACATTTTGTCACTTTGAGGTTTTTACCAAGAAATAAACAATATTCTCCGGCTAACCCGGATCGGCCGTGGTCCCGATTAATCCGACTTTTGAGGTTCCACTGTATAGGCATTCACGTCGGGAGACGTCGGATCGGATCGGAGAAATACGGTTCCAATATAGGTGCACCCTAAGACAAAGTAAATTTAACAAGTCAGTTTCATGTCGACTGTTAATATTAAAATAGTTTTTTTATAAAAACAAAATAAACCCAACTTTTATGACCATTTATGTACATCATTTTCCAGTGCAGCATGTGTAGGATATAAAGAACTAAATTATTTTAATACATCCATGCATAAGATGATCATTATTAATCATCATTATTGGCGCATTTAATGCACATATTATATAGTGAGCATGTAAAGGTTGGAATACGAGTACATTTATTTTTTCGTAAATGGGCGAATTTGAAAATAAATCCCGAAACACGTCGTTTTTATTTTTACAGTATTACAATTATTTTGGCATACCTATATACCACACTAGTGACGTCATCCATCTGGGCGTGATGACGTAATCGATGATTTTTTAAATGAAAAGAGGGGTCGTGTGATAGCTCGTTTGAAAGGTTATTTAACTATCTATTCAGTAATATAAACATTAACATAATTATTTGCAGTGTCAAAAAAAATTTGAATTAAATTAATTGACACAAAAAAAAAGATTTAATATAATTTATTTAGTTCAAAATACATTTTACTGCTGTCAAAAAAAAAGAAGAAAATGTTTATTTAAAAATAAACATTGCTGTTCGCTTAAATTAAATGTTTAAACTGCCAAGACGCAGGTGGGTCGCAGCTTTAACATTTAATTTAAACGAAAAACTATATGTATTTATCAAATAAACATTTTTTCCTGTTTTCTGAAAGCAGTACAATGTATTTTTAATTAAATAAATTAAATATATTCTTTTTGTTTCAATTAATTTAATTCAAAAATATTTTTTTGGGCACCCTGTATAAATAATTATGTTTTTGATTATATTGCTGAATAGAGAATTGAATAACCTTTCAAATGAGCTATCACACGACCCCTATTCTCATTTTAAAAAATTATTGATTACGTCATCACGCCTAGATGGATGACGTCACTAGTATTAATTAGTATTAATTAATTAGAAATTATTTTATTTCAACCTTTACGTGCTCACTGTATAAAAACTAAAAATTCACATAATTTGAATTTTTTTGTTATTTCATTTTTCATGTTTAATAAAGGTTCAATTTTCAGTGTTCTTTGTTTTGCTTCATACTATACCTATATTTAAAAAATTATGAAAATTAGGGAATAGAGAAAATACAGTGTGTCTGTCTGTCTGTGTTTTCTGAAAGAATATTATTATAATATAAAAAATATATTTTTTCAACCGCTTCCGATATGGAATTTGAAACGCGAATAATAATTAGTTTGTTTTACAAAAAGTTTTCACCAAGAATATTAAAAAAATAACAATAATTTTCAACATTACCATTTCCATAATCAGATGTCCACAAATGGCACACTTCTCGGCAGTTTGCTGGAATCCAGAATACTGCAACAAAAAATAATTACATTGAATAACATGAATTTAAAAAATTCATACTGAACATCAAATAAACATCTTAATTAAAATTAAACATTAATAACCTATTTTTTCCAAAAAACTTAAAGACGTATACATATTACAAAAAGAATTGAAAATAGAAAACTTATGAAAAAGAAGTAGAAGAAAATATAAGAGTGCAGGCAAAAAATAAAAATGTATATAAATACATATAATAAATGGGCGAAGTGGATGAACCATGTTACAGAAAATGAAAAATAGAAGAAGAGACTTCCATAGACATCCTATTTCATTCAGTCCTATTCTGTAACTTTTAACAAATCGAATAGAAATGACCAAGTCGAATCGTAATTACCCAAAATCGGAATGTTTGATATCTATCGCGTCATTTTTGTGTTTGGATTGGTATTCTGTAACTCATATCGTAATGAGTTTAAATCGAAATCTCTTACTTCTATTTCACGCGGTTCTGAGGTGGTGGCAACCCCGCATTAACCAGCGAAATTAGTGTTCTGTGACCTGTTTGTTACTGGATCTAAATTTGAACTATGACACCGTTGCCATATTCTCAATGTTTTCATACTTTCTTCATACTATCGTCAAGTTTCGAAAAGTAAATAAAATATTAGTGTAAATACGAGATGCAAAAAGCTCAAAAGAGGATAAATGGTTTTAAATTAAAGTTAATTAAAATTGGTACAAAAAAGAAAATAAACTGGTAAATAAAAAAGATAAGTGAAGATAAGAAGTATACATGCTTTTAAATCAAAGATATTTAAATTGATGTTATTAATTCATTATTATTAATAAATTATTTAAAATCGATATTACTAATAATATGTAATCTTTAAGATTCGATTCCAGCTGCTAAAACTGCTAAACAACTTTTCCAAAATGGCATCTTTTCTATAATTTGTTTAGACTATGAGCGTTGACTGATAAATATACAAGTATACTGGTATAATATATGTATCAATCAACGCATAAGAAGTCTTTCGTATGCTATTCTTGTACATTATACCATTGATTGAAATTGTAAAAGAAATAAGTAAAAAAAAAGAATGTGTGTGTACTTTGTACGCACGCAAGAAGTTATACTTCTATTATATGATTTCTTAATAAACAGTTTGTTTTAATTTTTTTTTAAACACCAAACTAATTTTGTGCTTACCGCTTTCAAAAAAATAAAAAAAAAAAGTATAGGATTGCTCCGGATTCGAACTCAAGACCTCTCGATTTCTGGCCGAATGCTATACCAAATACGCTACGAGGACTGTGTCTGTATCGGTTCGGACGTACCTAATGACAATTCACGGTAACAAACAGACCTATTCTGTTTGTTACCGTGAAGTATAATAAATATAAGGTATGGTGAAGTATAATAAATATACAATAAAATGTTTTAAATAATACTCATCTTACTCCTGAGGAAGACAAATCCAAAGACACAAAAATTATAATAAATATATTTACTAAAAACGCTAATATATTCTTTTCACGCCTTTTCTTGCACTGATATATTTATATACTTCGTCTAATTTACTAACCGTTGCACGTCATCCGCGTCATAGCCTGTGACGTCGCATGATACCAATACGAAATATTTGGCGGTAGGTGTGATCTTTTTTAGAATCATTTTGCCGAGTACACTGGAATTACAGCCACTAGACATATTTTATTATATACGCGTAGAAATAATATTTGAAGATTTCTATTAATGTTAACCTAAAGAAATACACAATAATATGTTTCATTTAATTTGTATAAATGGATTATACGAGTAAAGCGTTTTTATGAAGCACATTTGTTCGGAACACACTGTAACTGTAATCAAATGAAGGTGACATTTTAGAATAAATTGGTAACATTTATTTGACAGTTGCGGTGATGACACTTCATATTTGTTTATATTCTTTACTAAAGTATCTGTTCTATTATATTTACTGTTTTTATTATTTACTTTACTATAAAAAGATCCTCTACTATAAAAATATAAATTTCACCTAATTTTATCAAGACTTGGAATAATCGAGGTATCTGACAACTTTTTTAGTTGTTATTGTAGACGTATACAAAGAAACCTATCGGCTTCTCACAAGAGTTCGGAGCCGTTTCTTATTAATTAAACAATGCAGTGCAAAAACGCTTGCACTGCAAATCTTAAATGATTATAACTTAATTCTTGTTCTCTATTTCTTAAGTTTTTATTTATTTACATTGAATATTAATTTGTTTTGTTGTATAATCCACGTTTACAATAATTATGTGATCTATTTGATTTAAAATGGATTCAGGATTTTTTTATACTTTGGCAACTATGTCAACTTAGATCTCTGGCGTAGATAATGACGTGTAACGGTAAGTAAATTAGACGGACTGTACATAACTTGAAAGATTTAGCAACTAAACGACATACTGTCTGTGTGCGCATGCGCGCAGAATTATGAAATTTTACTCTCAATCGCGCCTAAAGAAGTATAACTTCAAAAAGTATGGCAACACTGTGAGCGGGAAACATTCAGATGCCAAATAGCAAATAAATAAGGTTAGGTCCAATTCACACTAGTACAACATGTCTAAATGAAATATATAATTCTCTAAACAAATAACACCACAGACTAAAAATTAAGCAGCTAAAAAAAGGTACAAATACTATTAAATAAGTAGTAATCAATTATTTTTATATATAAATTATAAACGTCAAAACAAAAAATGCGCTTGCGTCAACCACAATTCCGATAATCGAAATCTCATCTCGACAGGGGTAAATGCTGTCGAAGTGATTTCTATTCACTATTACGATTGTAGAGATTCCGAAGTAGTTATGGAATACGGATTTGGACTACATATTTTTATTCGACTTGGCCACTTCTATTCGATTTTACTGACTTCTATATCATCGAAATGAGTTACAGAATAGGCATCATTATAGTGTGATAAGTGATACGTGGCAGGAATTTACTGGTCAACTGAACCATACGAAATGTTTACAATATTAGTCATATCTTGTGAAACTCTCTGTATAAGCAGCATAACCCTTTATTGAGAGGATCCTTTAGAGCAGTTCTATTGGAAAGCATAATAATATAAAGTCGTTATATTTAAAATACAGAAATTTAAGTCAAATTCCGGAATAAATAGAAGTCATAGGAGGCCTTCAATGTTTTAGATTAATTGGACATATCCAAAAAAAGCCCTTGTCCTAATTCAAATATTAATTACGTCAAGATTTTCGAAAATGTTTAATCGGAACTCATAAAAACCTCATAAACTCAACACTATAAATTTCAGTAGGTATTATTCACGGTTGAAACGTTCAAGGAAATTGATCCCGAAGCACAAAAAAGAGGGCTTAAAATAAACGAAACAAAAACTAAGTACATAACCATCAAAAGAACACCTGAGAATGAAAATAATATAGCAATAGACAACTATACTATTGAATGTGTGGATGTCTTCACATATCTGGGCACAGAAATCAATCAGAAGAATTCCGTAAGTAGCAAAATTAATGCACCTATTTCCAGTGGAAATCGTACATAGTATGCTAATAAAAGATTGATGGCATCGAAATTATTAGACAAAAGAACTAAAATGACTATCTACAAAAGCTTGATTAGACCCGTAGTAACTTATGGTTGGGAAACCTGGGTAATGACGAAAAAAGGTGAAGCCCAACTCAGGACATTCGAGAGAAAGATACTGAGAAAAGTATATGGCCCGGTGCAAGTAGACGAGGCAACGAAGCATTAAACCTAGGAATTTTGTGCAGTAAGATGAATCGTCATGCAACTTTTTGCATTGGATTCGTGAGAGTGTCAGGCAATTTTGTGAACTAAATTGATCTCCGGCAAAAAATTTTTTGCATGAGAAAAAGCATCTTTAAAGTGCATCTCGAAGAGATGGACAATAAAATATTTAGGAAATTTTTAACTAACTCAGGAAATATTGATGGAAATGAGTTCAATTTTTATTCTTGACGTTTTTGGAGGTCACTGAACACGAATTTCATGACGGCGATGGTCTCCGAGGTACCTGGTGTCCAGGATGGAACTCGTCGCCTGGGACAACCGAATGATTCGCGGGACGATCGAATAATTCGAGAAATGAAGATTGGATCGAAAAATTGAAAAATACGTTTTCAATATTTTTCAAAAATGTATCAAATTACACTAAACACGACCACCCCACTCCACCCCCCTAGAGGTGTGGGGGGTTGGGGGGGGGGAGGGTAACTTTAAAATATTAAATAGAAACCTCATTTGTTATTGCAGATTTGGATTGCTTACGTAAAAGTAAGCAACTCCTATTCGAGACATTTTTTAGAATTGTGGATAGATGGCGGTATAATCGGAAAAAACGATTTTTTCGTGATACCATAGGTAAATTATAGAAACGGTCTAATATCTCGAGAAATACACTTCCAAATAAAAAACGAAAAAATACGTCTTTTATATTTTTTAAGAACCTATCGAATAACATAAAACACGACCCTCCACTCCACCCCCTGCAGGTGGGGTGGGGTGTAACTTTAAAATCTTAAATAGGAGCCCCCATTTTTTATTGCAGATTTGGATTCCTTAAGTAAAAATAAGTAACTTTTAATGTAGACATTTTTTCGAATTAGGGATAGATGGTGCTATAATCGAAAAAACACTATTTATTAGCGCCATCTATTAACAATTCTAAAAAATGTTTCGAATAAATATTACTCATTTTTTCATGAGGAATCCAAATCTGCAATAAAACGTGGGGATTCCCATTTAAGATTTTAAAGTTAACCCCCACCCCACCTCCAGGGGGTGGAGTGGAGAGTCGTGTTTTATGTTATTCGATAGGTTCTTGAAAAATATTAAATATGTATTTTTGGTCTTTTATTTTTTAAGTGTATTTCTCGAGATATTAGACCGTTTCTATAATTTACCTATGGTATCACGATAAATCGTTTTTCCGATTATAGCGCCATCTATCCACAATTCGAAAAAATTTCTCAAATAAAAGTTGCTTATTTTTACGTAAAAAATCCAAATCTGTAATAACAAATGGGCGTTTCCGTTTAAGATTTTAAAGGTACCCTCACCCCACCTCCAGGGGATGGAGTGGGGGGTCGTCTTTAGTGTCATTCGATAATGAATTCGATTTTTAAAAAATATTAAACGCGTATTTTTCAGTTTTTCGATCCAATCTTCATTTCGCGAATTATTCGATCGTCCCAGGCGAAGAGCTCCACCCTGGGCACCAGGTACTTCGGAGACCATCGCCTCATGAAATTTGTGTTCACTGACCTCCAAACCCCCCGAATATAAAACGTGAAGTCATTTCCGTCAATATTTCCTAAGTACTAAATTTTTCATTTTCCATCTCTTCGAGATGCACTTTGAAAATGCATTTTCTCATACACAAATTTTTTTGCCGGAGATCAATTTAGTTCACAAAATTACCTGACATTCTCTCGAATTAAATGCAAAAAGTTGCATGACGATTCACCTTACTGCACAAAATTCCTAGGTTTTGAGCTTTTTAGTGCTTCGTTGCTTCGTCTAAAGAGGAAGACGGCACATAGAGAATCAGGAGAAACGATGAGGTTAATGAACTGAATGAAGGGTATGATATTGTAAGATTTGTGAAAAGTCAAAGACTGTCATGGCTGGGACATGTTCAGCGACAAGAAGATACAAAAACGACAAAGAAGATATTAAAGTGGAAGCCGGTAGGAAGGCGAAAAAAACGGGAGGCCCAGGGCGAGATGGTTGGATGACGTGGAAGATGACCTGAAAACCTTGAATATAAGACAACGGAGGAGAAGAACACAAGAGAGATCTGAATGGAAGGACATAGCCAGACAGGCAAAGATCCATCCAGGGTTATGATACCAAAAGAAGAATTATTCACGGTTACTTTTGGAATCTATTACCCGCAGATACGGGAGCACTAGAGACCAGAGTATGTACCTATATATCTAGAATAAACGCTAGTACTTCCTTCAAAAACTTCTGAAAATTTTCTCCGACTTAACAATATTACCCCATCAGTAACAAAATGTTTTCATAGTGTAAGTTTTTATAATCAATAATAATCATAGTCCACAGTACATCGTCCTTTTTGAAAGATGATTACAAAAGTCTTAAAAATGGTCATAATTGCTTCGTTTGAGTGAGTCTACCACTTTCTGAAAAATTTTAGAGTGCAGGTTGGACGCGTTTCCGCGTCCCGCGTCAATAACATATTTACGTTATCGGCCTAACGAACCGCGGCTGTAAATTTGTCGGACAAGAGATCGACAATATTTATTAATTAAATGTAAGTACTTTAAATTGAAAATTAAGAATTTTGTAATAACAATACATACTACCGCCCTAGAGTGACATTTTGCGGGTGTCGGGCTCTAAGATTTTGTTATTACAAAACTCTTAATTTTCAGTAGTAATTGCACAAGAGCTCTGAAATTATTGAATTTTTCCCGAGTGACACTTTGACAGTTTTAATTTCACGAGCCGAAGGCGAGTGAAATTATGTCAAAGTGTCACGAGAGCAAAAATTCTACATTAATTTCAGAGGTCGAGTGCAATTTGTTGCGATTATTTCATGAATAAAACTGTTCAAAACCAAAATTTTATTGTAATTTATTTATGTAAGTACCATTAAACACACAGTTTTTATAAATATTTGACGATTGAAAGTCATCACTTTTATAATTTTTAAAACATTAATTGTCATTAATGTCACTGAATGTATTTTTTCGTAGCAACGAAGGGCATCTGACGTAATATACTTAACGACGGGAGATTATCAAAAATTATCGATTTAATTCAGATTTCTGTAGCTTTCTATTGGTCAGAATCTCCTATGAATGAAATAATCAGTAGTAATTGCACAAGAGCTCTGAAATTATTGAATTTTTCCCGAGTGACACTTTGACAGTTTTAATTTCACGAGCCGAAGGCGAGTGAAATTATGTCAAAGTCTCACGAGAGCAAAAATTCTATATTAATTTCAGAGATCGTGTGCAATTTGTTGCGATTATTTCATGAATAAAACTGTTCAAAACCAAAATTTAATTGTAATTTATTTATGTAAGTACAAAGTACCACTAAACACACAGTTTTTATAAATATAATATGACGATTGAAAGTCATCACTTTTATAATTTTTAAAACATTAATTGTCATTAATGTCACTGAATGTATTTTTTCGTAGCAACGAAGGGCATCTGACGTAATATGCTTAACGACGGGATATTATCAAAAATTATCGGGTATAATATCACAAGAGAGTGAGAATAAATTGAAAATAATGCGACAGTTTTTCGAAAATTTGTTGTCTGGCAATAGACACGAGAGCCGGCAGGGCTCGAGTGGCTATTGCCCAATGACAACAAATTTGAGTAAAAATGAAGCATTATTTTCTTATTTATTCTTACTGTCGTGTGATATTCGTAAGATTATTTTTTAATACGTATATTATGGATATTTTCTTAAATGTGACAGTTGTCAAAACTAGGAAACTGGTTGCCATTAAACAGAAACAATCTACTTAAAAAAATTCTATCAGTAATTTTCTACAGTAGATAATTCTCAGTATAATTTTAATCTGATTGGACATAATTAAACACGTGATCAAATATCTTACTATACGATTGGAAGTTAAAATCATGAAAAAATAATCACCTTAATTTGCATTTCTGTAGCTTTCTATTGGTCAGAATCTCCTATGAATGAAATAATCAATTTAATTTACTTATAGTCTAAGATACGATATAAGGTCGATTTGCACCGATCTGTTTAATGGATAAAAATTATTGGATATGTAATTTAGCATGTTAACAATTACAAAAAACAAGGGTTGTTCGATCTAATCTTGTTCTAACTATATTTAATTAATAATTAAAAAATTACATTTTTTTTATGAATTAAAAAAAATTCGACCCTGGCAGATATTATTTCAGATTTTTTGGATCATTCTAAACAAAAAAGGTCTTTTGTAATTTTTCTCTAAGTTGATCGTTTTCTAGTTACAAACAAATTAAAACTGAAATAAGAACGAAAAATGACGATTTTCAAGGCTCAAAAACATAAGTATAAAATATCATTTTTGAAATTACGAAGTACCTAAATTCAAGTTCAAATCTTATTCTATCAGTTCTTGATAAGCCTTTTGGACTTATTTCATTCTGAAATATTGTTTTTTAGTTGTTAATGCCCGTCTCCCCATAAGAAACCTCCCTTATTAACAATTAAAAAATATGTTTTAGAATAAAACATGGCTAAAATTATTATCGGAACCTGATAGAAAAAGGATTGAACTTGAATTTATGTACTCGATGATTACAAAAATCATATTTTTTACTTGTATTTTTGAGCCTTGAAAATTGTCGTCTTTCGTTCTTTTTTCAGTATTAAATTGTTTGTAGCTCGAAAACGATCAACTTTAGAGAAAAATTACAAAACACCTTTTTTGTTTAGAATGATCCAAAAAATCTGAAATAATATCTGCCAGGGTCGAATTTTTTTTAAATTCATAAAAAAATGTCATTTTTTAATTTAGCCCAGTAAATGAATGGGAAACAAAGCGATGCCGTGTAATTTTCAGCGGCAACTCCGAATTGCATGAAAATTTGGATTTAGGTTCTACTTACCCTCCACTTCAAAATTGAGTTTGTGCCGTTGGTTGCTTTTACTTGGGGTGACAGTCACCCCTTCTCGGGGGTGAAAAACAAGATAAGCCCGGAAATGGATAAACTGACTGATTATAAGCAACTTTCATTCTATAGAGTTTTTTTATATAAGTCAATACTTTTCAAGTTATTTGTGATTGAAAATGTTTATTTTTCGACAGAAAAACTACGTTTTCAGACGGTTTTTCGCAAATAGCTCAAAAAGTAAATATTTTATCGAAAAAAATATTCTTAGCAAAAATGTAGCTTAGAAAAAAACGAAAAGAGATGTGTAAAGACTATAAATCCAGCAAAAGCAAATTTGTAGCTCATGAAAAATATGTTTTTATTCGTCCAATTCCAAATCAAATATTTCATCGTGAAATAACCAAAAAATAAAGCACTTTTCGGGAAAAACCTATACTAAATTTTTTAAAGTGTTTAAAAATAGCTTTCTTCTAGTTGTTTATAAAAGTTTCTAGCTTTAAAAATAAGCGAGTTACACTCAAAATAAAGTTGGCTCCCTTTTTTTTGGTAAAAAAAATCATGAAAATCTCCCCGTGTTTAGCTCCCCAAATGAAATTAGTCGTTACCGCTTTACAAACAATTTACTTGACTTATCTTTTATATGATCTCTCAGTATCACCGGTTTAAAGTGCTTATTTTTTAAAGAGTTATAGTTGAAAGGGCTTGAACGAGTCACTAAACAGCCATATCTTAAGAATGTTTGTCTTACAGAAAAACAAAGTGAAACTAGCATATTTATAACAGCAAAACCTACATTTTTTACTCGTTTGAGATTTTTCATATCACTAATAGTTTTTAAGTTATTTTGGAAAATGGAAATTTTTCCAAAATTAAAAAAAAATTTACTATAAAACCAAATTTTTTCAAAAATAAGCACTTCAAACTAGTCAAACTTACAGATCATATAAACAATATACATACATTTGAAGTAAATAGTAAAGCGGTAACGATTAATTTTATTTAGGGTGCTAAATAGAGGGAGATTTTCACGATTTTTCTTACCAAAAAAGGGACCAACTTTTTCTTCTGCGTTACTCGTTTAGTTTTGATGCTAGGAACTTTTGTAAAAAATAAAAATAAAGCTTTTTTTAAACACTTTAAAAAATGTTAATAAGTTTTTCCCGAAAATTGCTTAATTTTTCGGTGATTTCACGTTGAATTATTCTATTTGGAATAAGAACGTATTTTTCATGAGCTACAACTCTGGTTTTGCTCGGTTTATAGACTTTACTGATACACCATTTTTTTAGTTTTTTTATAAGCTACACTTCTGCTAAGAATATTTTTTTCGATAAAATATTTACTTTTTGAGTTATTTGCGAAAAACCGTGTGAAAACGTAGTTTTTTTGTCGAAAAATAGACATTTTCAATCGCAAATAACTCGAAAAGTATTGACTTACATAAAAAACTTTATAGAACGAAAGTTGCTTAGAATGAATATGCTTATCCATTTCCGGGCTTATCTTGAACGTATGTTTTTTCACCCCGAGAAGGGGTGACTGTCACCCCCAAGTAAAAACAACCAACGGCACAAATTCAACTTTGAAGTGGAGGGTAAGTAGAACCTAAATCCAAATGTTTATGCAATTCGGAGTTGCCCCTGAAACTTGCACTCCAAAACGGTCATTTTATTGGGCTAATTATTAAATAAATATAGTTAGAACAAGATTTGATCGGGCAACCCTTGTTTTTTTGTAATTGTTAACATTCTAAATTACATATCCAATAATTTTTATCCATTAAACAGATCGGTGCAAATCGACCTTATATCGGATCCTCTACTATTATATTTAAATAAAGATTGTCGATCTCTTAACCGACAAATTTACAGCCGCGTTTCGTTAGTCCGGCAACGTAAATATGTTAATGACGCGGGACGCAGAAACGCGTCCAACCTGCACTCTAATTTTTTTCCAGAAAGTGGTAAACTGGCTCAAACGAAGCAGTTAAGACGATTTTTAAGACTTTTGTAATCATCTTCCAAAAAGGATGTTAGAAAACTTTCTAACATATCGGTAATTATAATTTCTGCTTATACAATCTCAATATACAATTCATCGCATCTTTGACTATTTCAAAATGAACACAACTGCCTATTTTGTAGATTCAAATTAACTAAATCCGAGAAAATATCGCATTTCCTTTGGCCCCCCTTTTTGAGTCTTTGATATAAGAAGTGTTGCGCTATAAAAACATTCGATTCTAAGATATTTCTTATTTCTCACAGTTCCAGCCGAAAAAAAAACAGTTTTATATCCTAACTTCACCATGTGTGGACTGTTAATTGGAATTGGAAAATCAAGCTGTTTCGCTGTTGCATTTGTTTGCCAAAATTAATAAAGGCCTTTTGTGGTACCGAATTACATTAGGAGGTTTTGTTTACTCTAAAACTTAAATTAGATACGCATATGAGTTTGATAAATTGATTTCCCTTCTTGTTGCAAACGCCGAAAGAAAGAAGAATTCTTATGCTCTTAGTCGGTTTTAGTTTCTTAGTCAGTTATTAGCCACCTTACGAGCTAAACGGTCCCGTTTTTAGCTCAACTCAGAACGTATTCTCGCGGCTCGTATTTCTTATTACCATTACACTGTCACTCATGCGAATTATTTATCTCACTATTTATCTCATTCTAGTGAATCACTACTCACACGATTGACTCTCATATTCGCAGTTCACATTACTCTCAATTCTACATAGCAAATGTATTGTGTTTTGTAGTTAACCCAGTAATAATTATATTGTACAGTGATTGTGTTAAATAATAAAATAATTATCCCACACATTTATTAATCATTTCAACACCGATTTACACCTTGCTTCGACTCGACAAAGATTATCAGACTCTACATTATCAACCACTACAGAAGCTGGTTCCTGTCTTGTGTGAAGGATAAGAAATATACACCAGGTCCATTTAACAACTGGTGAAGCGTTCTGCACAGATGATGTACTGTGGACTATCATTTGTCTATTTGCATTGAGCATTTGCATTTAGCATATTATGTTAGTAAAATCAATAAAACAGATTTTAATTAAACTAAAGTAAAATTAGTGTTAATTATTAAAAATATTTAAATAAAATCATAAATACATCATTTGGAGTGGGGCTTACTAGGTAATCTTCTTCACAGTAGACCCTTCCATGCACATTATAAAATGCTTTTCCCCTTAAAGCTCTTCCGCAAGAACAACAAATAAAACAGTTGGTGTGATATAAGTTGCCCATAGCTTGACATGCTTGCCCTGCACCTGTTACTTTCTCTCCACATGTATGGCAAATACCTGCAATAAAAAAAAACAAAATTAAAATTATTCATGTTTTAAAGTAACTTTTAAAAATATTTGAAAATTTAATTTTGAAAAAGACTCAAATTTATCCATCACACTGTGAATGGTCCTCTGAGTAAGACAAATTCCACTAAGTCTTTATTGGAAGCATAGATTTATATATTAACATTTAGACAGAGTGTCATGTAGAGCGAAGTGATGACACTATCTTTTTTTCTCAAAAACGAACAATGTGGTGCTTACAACGTTAAGGTTAAAAAAACTCTTGAATAGAAAATATAAGATATTTTCTAATATCTGTCAAATATTAGGCAGAACTACAAAATTCAATATTGATAGATTTCAACTTGCAGATTTTAAATCAGCCTATCGACGGTGTAATTCTAATAGCCTATATTAGTCCAGAGAAATAAGGTTTTTGTCGGGACACTTGAGCAGCCAGGTTGCAAATGGATTTTTTGGGTACTATATACCTAATACATTATAAATACAAGAATGCCCGTCACAGTTCGGACGAGAATTTTAGTTATTAACAAATAAGGGTCAAAAATGGCAGTTTTTTCGTTTAAATCGTTACAGGTACAAATAGGGTAATTATATATAATATTAATATTTATTACAAGTAGGGTAATTATATATAATATTCGTATTTTAGTAGATCAGCCAAGGTTTAAAATGGCACTTTTTGAATTTTGGTCTTATCATTTTTTGCTTCGGAAATTGCAATTAAAGACTAAAATTTCAAAAATAAAGAATATGCTATACCTTTTGCAAAAATGGCCTTAATACTTTCATATTGCATGAAAAGTTGAGTCAAACATTCCATATAATGCACAAAAAATTTTAAGACGATTCGTCAATTAGTTTAAATTTTATTCAATTTGTTTATCGCAAAGAGCTTTTTTTTGCAATATTATTGTTCAGAAAATAATAATGACATAGCAATTCTGTGGAAACCACATGCAAAAAGAATAGTTATTTTTTCAAAGTTTTGAAAAAATCATTAAAAAGATGTTTTTATCACTCCGAAAAAGTTTAGCAAAATAGAGTCATTTTTGGCTTATAAATAATTTTAATAGCTTTGTTAATATTGCCTATATAGTAAATCTACTTTAGGATTTCAAAAGCTGGTATTTTTACAAGAATTTTCAGAAAAAAACTTTTTGCCTAGGTTAATTAGGCTCAAAGTTAGCCACTTTTATTATTTAATTCGCAGTTACTTCTATATACATCAAATTCTCCTGTAAGCCAAGCCGCACACCAAAGAAACATGAAACGAAAAACATGAAACATGAAACGAAAAACATGTTTCATGAAACTAAAACACTGCTAAACAAATCTCAAAGTCCGCCTACCAATGAAACGAGTGTGATTCATGCTCATGACACATTTTTATTTTCGGAGAGTTTCATAAATGGCCGGACGTATATTTGTTTAGCAGTGGTTTATTTCCATGAAACGTAATTTACGTTTCATGTTTCTTTGATGTGCGGTCGGGCTAACAGTGTTAGTTACCATACTACTCCGAAACGACTTGGCCGATTTTTATGAAATTTTACACATATATCCTACTAGACAAGGCGAAAACGGCGGGTTCGTTGGGAAAAATATTCCCATGAGATTTTTTTGCATAATTACATTCGTGAGACATCCCAGAACAAGGTTTAAGAAGTCGCCCACGTGAAAAGTGGGCCAAATTTTTTTTAACAATTTTTTTTTAATCAAGTTGCAAAAATCAATATTTTTTCCCGGACAATTTTTTTGTAGATTTTTTGGACTATTCTGGATAAAAAAGGTCTCTTATAATTTTTTTTTTAAAGTTGATCGTTTTCGAGTTATAAGCAATTTAAAATTGAAAAAAACGAAAAATGGCGATTTTCAAGGCTTAGTAACTCAGTTAAAAGTTATTATTATGAAAGTCAGAAAGTGACTAAATCAAAGTTTAATGCCCTCCCTACAAGATCCCGAAGAAATTTTTGTCATTATTTTATTACTAAGCTGTTATTTTTAAGTAATATTATTGAGCGCCATGCACGTGGTAGCAACCCATAAATGCTGAGTGCGAGAGAGATGCCACTCCAGCAGTCCAATTGTGCATCTTACTTGCACTCACATTATTACCTAAAATGGCGCTCAATATTATTACTTAAAAATAACAGCTTAGTAATAAAATAATGACAAAAATTTCTTCGGGATCTTGTATGGGGCCATTAAACTTTGATTTAGTCACTTTCTGACTTTCATAATAATAACTTTTAACCGAGTTATTAAGCCTTGAAAGTCGCCATTTTTCGTTTTTTTTCAATTTTAAATTGCTTATAACTCGAAAACGATCAACTTTAAAGAAAAATTATAAGAACCTTTTTTATCCAGAATAGTCCAGAAAAGCTGCAAAAAAATTGTCCGGGAGAAAATATTGATTCTTGCAACTTGATTAAAAAAAAATAAAAAAAAAAATTTGGCCCACTTTTCACGTGGGCGACTTCTTGAACCTTATTCTGGGATGTCTCACGGATGTAATTATGCAAAAAAATCTCATGGGAATATTTTTTCCAACGAACCCGCCGTTTTCGTCTTGTCTATACAGGACGGAGAAGAGGTTTTAACCTCTTTTTTATACCCATAAGTTATAAGGGACATCCCCCTGACATTTTTTTTTATTTTTTTTTGACAAAATTTGTTAACCTTAATTTTATATGATGTAGAATTAAAAAATACATTCAACCCTTAATTTTCACTCTTTTATCACCAACCCCTATTTGATAATAGCCATCTATATATTTACATCTATAAAAATTCTCCTGTCACAGTGTTAGTTTCCATACTCCTCCGAGACCGCTTGACCGATTTTTTTGAAATTATATAAATGTATATTCGGTAGGTCTTAGAATCGGTCGTAATCTATTTTTCATATCCCTGAGTGATAAGGGGAGTTCCCCTTAACATTTTGTAATGTTAGGTATTAGGTGGGGTTGTGTGTACATAACATACTCTCTAAGACTACGAGTACATACAAATTAAAAAAATTATGATCAAAATCCATCAACAAGCTCCGGCGACATTAATCGCAGCATGTGTTTGCCGAATCAATTTCATTTTTTGAGTGTAAGAATTTTATTAATTCCCCTCCACCGACCACGAATTAATTTCGTTCGGACCCCATTTTTAAAACTTTATTAACCACTCTGTTGAGGATCAAAGTTTACTCAAACTTTTACACATAAACTATATATCTCCAACTTCAAAATAGCTCAAGTTAGGTTGCTTCATTGTTATAAACAAAGTAGCCCTCAATTAAATAAAACAAAGTGGCTAACTTTGACCATAATTAACCTAGCCGAAAAGTTTTTCTTTGAAAATCCGTATAAAAATACCAGTTTTTCAAATCCCAGTGTAGTTTTAGCCTACAGTCAATATTAACAAAGTTATTCAAATTGTTTATAAGCCAAAAATGACTCTATTTTAGTAAAATATTTTGTGAGTGATAAAAATGACTTTTTTATGATTTTTTTAAATGCGTTGAAAACATGACTATTGTTCTTTCATATTGTTTTTACAGAATTGCTATATCATTATTATTTTCTGAACAATAACATTGCGAAAAAAAAGCTCTTTGCGATAAACAAATTGAATAAAATTTAAACTAATTGACGAATCGTCTTAAAATTTTTTGTGCATTGTGCGGACTGTTTGACTCAACTTTTCATGCAATATGAGAGTCTTAAATTCATTTTCGCAAAAATTATAGCAAATTTTTTATTTTTGAAATTTTAGTTTTATTTTGCAATATCCGAAGCAACAAATGATCGGACCAAAATTATAAAAGCGCTATTTTAAACCTTGGCTTATCTACTAAAAGAAAAATATTATAAATAAGATATTTAAACACCCTATTTTTACCTGTAGCGATTTAAACGAAGTAACTCCCATTTTGACCCTTATTTGTTAATAACTAAATTTCTCGTTCAAACTGTGACAGGCATTTTTGTATTTATAATGTATTAGGTGTATAGTACCCAAAAAACCCATTTGCAACCTGGCTGCTCAAGTGTCCCGAACATGGTATATTTTTGCCTTATTTCCTTGGTGTATATCTGCCAAAAGAGGTTCTTTCCAGTAGGAGGTTTTTTCTGTTTTTTACAATACCCCGTAAAAGAAGCAATAATATAATACTTTGAAACAATACAACAGCCAGAAGTCATTGTTTTTTATAACTTTATAATATGATAATATAAACAGTTTATAATTTCATAATATGTAGAAACAGTATTAACAATTGCATAACTAGGAATAGATATTACATAACAAAAACTTGTACCTAAGCAAAGCTATAAAGGTGGTTGGAGAGCAATTTTTGTATAAAAAAAATATGTGAGAATGTACAATTCTTATTATAATTGATGGATTCAACCGTTACTTGATGGAAGTTCATTTTATCTCACAATAAAACACTGAAAAACGTTTGTTTTTCTATACTTCCACAAAATTTATTACAACTATGTTATTACTACAGCTGTTTCGGCAAAGTGCCTTTCTCAAGTGATATATTTTACAATGTGTTTGCCTTTTTAAGTCTTTAACTGAAGAGGTTGAGGAGTGGGGAGCTGTTTGTCTCGAGTTGGTCATTCAGAATTATATCTGTATTTTTCAATTTATTAATTTCCATTGATTCTAAAAGTGATAGCTTAAGGCCTTTATTTTGAATATGTAGAATTTGAAACTCTTCATTGAAAGAATGATTATGATCTAGAAGGTGAAGTGCGTATGTAGAAGTGTCTGTTTTTCTATTGTTGAAAGCCCTTTTGTGTTCTGCTATCCGTTTGTCAAAAGTTCTGCCAGTTTGACCGATGTAAGTTTTCGGACAGTCACCACAAGTTAGTTTGTACACACCACTCTGTAGTTGCTTTCTCTTTCGGCTTTTATTGTTTTTAATATGTTTGCTTAAGTTGTTGTTAGTTCTGAAAGCTGGTGTTATTCCTTTCTTTTTTATGTATCTGGCTATTTTTGTTGTTATTTTGCCAGTATATGTGAGAGAGCAGAAGGTACTGGGTTCTTTCTGTGGTGGTGGATACACTAATTTCAAGGCTTTCTTATGGAGTTTTTGGTTTAAAATGTTGTTCAACTGTTTGTTCGTTATATCCATTGTTTACTGCTATTTGTCTAATGATATTTAGTTCTGTCTCGAAGTTATTTTTTGTCATAGGAATTTCTGTCAGTCTATGTATCATGCTATGGTAGGCTGCTAATTTGTGTTGTGTAGGATGGGATGATAAATTGTGTATAGTTGTGTCAGTATGGGTAGGTTTATGATATACGGAGAACTCATGTTTGTTGTGTAGTCTGGTAATCGTTACATCTAGAAAGTTTATGGAATTATTCTGTTCTGTTTCTATTGTGAACTCAATATTACTATGAAGTGAATTAATGTATGATAGAAATTGGTCAAGTTGTCTGTTAGTTCCTGTAAAGCAGACTAGTATGTCATCCACGTATCTCCACCAATATAAGAACTGTTTAAATAAGGGGTGTTTAGAAATTGTTGTTTCAAGTTGGTTCATATATATATATATATATATATATATATATATATATATATATATATATATATATATATATATATCTGATAGTAATGGGCTTAGAGGATTACCCATAATAAGTCCTGCACTGTTGTTTGTGTAAATTTGATTATTGAATTCAAAATAGTCTTGATTTATGCAAATTTCAAGAAGGTGTAAAATTTCAGATGCAATGATCGGATTTGTACTATTATGTTCTAAAAGGTTTTTAACTAAAACAAAAGTTTCTGTAGGAGGAACACTAGGAAAAAGATTTTTTACGTCAAATGAAATTAGTCTGGAGTTGTTGGGCAACTGAAAATGTTGTATTTTATTAACTAGTTCTAGTGTATTTTTTACGGTGAATTTAGGTGAAAATTTAGTGTATTCTGTAATAATATCTGACAGTTTTTTTGAAAGTTTATATGACGGAGCTGTATAAAAAGGCAAACACATTGTAAAATATATCACTTGAGAAAGGCACTTTGCCGAAACAGCTGTAGTAATAACATAGTTGTAATAAATTTTGTGGAAGTATAGAAAAACAAACGTTTTTCAGTGTTTTATTGTGAGACAATTCTTATTGTTGCAATTTAACTTGAATATATTATCTAGTAAAATCAATACCATTTTAAATGTGTTTTATCTGAAATTAAAATAATATATATGTGTTCTATTAAAAAATGATTGATCATAAACAAGAAAGGTCACCAGTCATGTTCTAATTATAGAATATGATTTATAAGCTTTATAGCTGCTGATTTATAGGATTTCCCAACAGAATTGTTTAGATAGGAAACTAATACTTCAGGAAACTTCAACTAGAAAAGTTAGGAACTACTTTAGAAGGCAAGCTTTTAATAATTACTTACCAAAATACTCCCCTTCTTCTTCATGTTTTTCCATTTCCTCCTCAATTTGCCTAGTCATTTCTTCAATTTTTCTTTCAGCCTCCGTAGGTCCCCTTGGTTTTGGAGGTGTAACACTGTATGGTAACAAATTTTTACCAGTCATTTTTAACCTGCCTCCAGGGTTGCTATAGAGACTAGGGGTTGGGCTTGGAGCCGGAGATGGTCGTTTATCCACTTTTTGGGGTAATGGAGCTGGTTTTTTAATCTCTTTAGGTGGCACTGTTTTTGTTGGAGTCTGAGCAATACCAGTAGCTACGGATCTATCATAATTTTTGGCTGATGTAGTCTGAAATGGGGTATTTGTATTCAATGTTGTATGGGACACATTTCCGGTCATACACACATAGTCACTGCTGTTCAATTCTTCTAACTGTTGCTGTGTTAAACTCTTAGAAGGCGATTTATTATAACTATTATATGGTGATTGAGGTTGAGCTTTACTCATATTGGGTGCTTGCATAGGGGTATACACAGAATGTTGAGAATACTGATAATTGTAAGGTGGAGGTGCATTTGAAGGAACTTGGGGCCCTGGCATGGCTCCCAAACTCTTTTGAGACATATGTAAATTTTCATATACAGGTAGCCCATCTACTTCTGCGTTATGTCTATTATTACCAGTTGGGACCTGAGGTTGGGCTTTTCTAAAACCTGAATTGTTGCTAGTACCGTAATAAGGCATCTTTTTAGAATTGTACTCAACATTTTCATAGACATTTGAATTTGTAGCCATACTTGCCCTAGGGCTTCCTGAGTTTTGTGATGATCCACTAAGTGAATGTGTAGGACTTGCTGTTATAGGGACTTGTGGTTTTGCACACTGTACATACACATCATCTTCATCGTAAGTTTTTTGGCTAGCAATTGTCTCAACACGTTTGGGTGTTGCATATTTTGAACTAGCTATAATGTTGTTTCTTTCATACATAGCATATTCCTGTTTCTGAATATCCCTTTGGTCCCTGGTAAAGCTTTCTATTGCTCCAACTGATTTCTGTTGGTAATTGGGTACTGATGTTTCTGCACTCCTCATATAACGTGAATCCTGATCATTAAGGGACATATACTGCACTTTTTGAATAAAAGATTGATCATCGCCAGGTAAATTTCGATCCATATTCGTTGTTTGGAAAGTCTAGAGTTCTTATCACACTATAATATAACAAAACATTACACCAACTATGCACTACTTATTAATTATAATCTTGAATAAAAATAAAAATTATCGATAACAAAACTTCTGTTCTGTCATTGTCAATTCTGTCAATCAGTAAAATTTTGACAGTTGATGTTGTGATTATTGACATCTCATACCACTGGTGGAGGCGTCTTCTTTTTAAAATAGGTCACAGGTCACAAGTGAATGATTTATGGTTGGCGTCAATGGTGTTTTTGAAAATTTGTAGAAATATCAGCTTCTAATAACTTTTCAGTTTGAAACATTTCTCCTAATGTCAAATATCTAATTGGTTTAATACTATATGCCTTTTATATTACAATTCTACTCCAGATTTTTGGAGAAGTTAAATTATACAATATTAATTTTTTTTCTTGCATGACCGTTATACATTTATTTTTATATAGTAAAAATTATGGATAATTTTTTTAATCTCAGTGATCTCAGCGAATTAAAAAAACATTTCATTGGTTTGGTTCTGGTTCTGTTCTAAATACTCCAATCCAATACTTTGGATTTAGGCAATTCTTTATACACCTAACATAATGATAGATCATGAAAATATTGTCAAGTTCAAGGTTATTCGATCAGCTGTTTCTTGTTTTAAAGTTAGTAAGTTTAATTTATTATTAATTATTTGGTATTTGGTTGGTAGGTTAGGAAATTAGATAAATAGGTACTTAATATTATATCATATACTATAATATTATATCATATACATTGTGAATTTATATTTATTAGGTACCTAATGTAAAAATGAATACATTATTTTATAAACTTGAAAATTTCTCTTGTATTGTATGCACCTATTTCCTTGTATGCATAAATTCAGTTAAATGCATACGCATACGAGCTACAGCTACGCGTTGCGCTCTAGTACAAAATGCAGTCGATTATTGAAACTATTTATCACAACATTGTGAAATTTGAAATAATATTATTTTCTGTAAATAAAATGCATTAGATTCAAGTGGTTGCCTCAGTACAAAATTATCGTCGATCCTCATAAGACACACTATTATAGATCTATTGTGATATTGATAAGTACCTATTATAATACCTAATAGTACAATTTTTGCCTGCCTGTGTGTAATCATTACCTATTACTATTATTACTTAGTACTTAACTCTTGGTTTTTGTGAAACTTCAAATTATTGTTCATTTGCAGTAAGTATATCTTTATTCTCAATAAATTAAAGGTTATTAAAATCCATGTTAATAAGTAAATTTATTCTTGAAATTTATAACTGGTCCTGGTGTTTACTTTTTTAAGAGGTTTAGGTACTTTTAATAAGAATGTACAATGTACCTAATTATTAAAAAGTTACTTATTCGGATTGTACATTCGTATCGTAAATGATATAATTTTACTTTATTTTCACTTAACAATCCATTGTCCATCAAATTATTTGTTTTAATTTTATATTATCTTCCTGTTTATAGCAGGGGTCTCCAAACTACGGCCCGAGGGCCACATCCGGCCCGCAGACAGATTTTGTCCGGCCCGTGGAGACATACTTGAAAACTCCTTAATATTTTTTATAGCAAATAGAATGTTTGTGATAAGTTGGATAAAGAAACACAGAATGGTAATGAGTAAAGACATGTATAATTTATGCAGTAAATTTAACTTCAGCATATAATAACTAACAAATTATTGAAATGAATCCAACTAACATTTTATACATTGTAAGTAATGAACAACACATACCTTATAACAAACATGACATATGAAATGCTAATGAGATGTATGTAATTGAGATTTTCCACCGACAATAGTTTGTAGTTGTGGACTAATTTTACTTGTACCAATTATTAAAAGAGATTTAAGATGCTCGTCAGTTAATTTAGATCTGTATACATTTTTTGTGTTTCCACGTTTTGCAATTTCAAGAGCCACACGAAAGCTGGCACGAGTTGCCGCCTCTTGTTCAGTTTTGACTTTTGTAAATAAAGATTGCTGCGATTTCAATCTGCACTTCAAAGCTTCGAATTTTTCTGTCCGCACAATTCCTGTATATTTTGAGTAATTTTGAGAATGTTTTGTTTCATAATGACGTTTCATGTTATATTCTTTGAGAACGGCTATGCTTTCATTGCAAATCAAACATAGCGCCTTGTTACTGGACTCAATTACGAAATACTGAATGTTCCACTGATCTTTGAATTTTCTGCATTGACTATCAATTTTTCGCTTCTTTTCCATTCTACTAAATCACACACAAAAGCAACAATTCAAATCAAATCAAAATACTGTTACACGCACAAACTTGTTTTAAGGAGGTACGCCCTATTTTATTTCACAACAGTTTCATAGGAACTGACTTGTAGTTACGCCACTATTGTCATCGCCAGCTAACTTGGCGGAGCGCACAAACCCAAAATTGCTTACTGGCTTAGGTGGGGTCTTTAGTCTCCTCCCAGTTATCAGGGGCGTAACACTTAAGTGATTTGCGGCTATTATTTTTCAGACTTCTTATTATTTCGGATAGTTAAGTGTGTTTGTGACAATTTCTAACGATGGCGTTGAAAAATAGTAGAAAGAATAATTATGTTATTAGTGGACAATCTCGGGAGAGATTGGAGATTTCCACTGGTGGAAATATTTTGTTTGTTTATGTCTACCTTGTATTAAATTAAAATATATCAAAAATAGGTGAATATTTGACATACTTAATAATGTTGACAGCTTACCACACTTACAAAAAATTAAATTATTCGTTATTTTACGGGAAAAAATTAAATACAGGAAAATTATTAATAATATGCAGTGTTGCCATCTTGGCCCTCGGAACTTACAGGAGTAATCAGTATGGCCCTAAGGCTGGAAAGTTTGGAGACCCCTGGTTTATAGTATGATACAATTGATCCAAAAAATGGCATACCTAACCCAGACATTTTAATACAGATCGATAATAGATTATGGGTGTATTTTTTATGATTCAGTCAGTAAATACATTTTAAAACGGTTAGAAGCAATACAAAATACTGCTTTAAGACTATGTTTGGGAGCAATGTGCTCTACTCCCTGTGAACCTTTGTGTGTGGAAGCGCTAGAACCTCCCTTAGAACTCAGAAGACAATTTTTATCTGAAAAGTTTATTCTAAAATCCTATATAAAAGATCCAATATTAAGTAAGAAAATTTCTGCACTAAACTACCTCGATTTAACAATAAAATATTGGTCTAAAAAAACCTCTCCCTCCTTATGTTCAGCATTTCGTAATACTTGCAATATGAGTAATATTATTAAAAAGCCACCTCAATCGGATTTCTTTCAGGCTTTAGAAACATCAATAATTCTAATTCCCTCATATTCTGAACTTCACACACTTAGCAAAACTACCCTTAATGATTATACTGCAAAATACCCTAATCACCTACAAATATGTACCGATGCTTCAAAACAAAGTGATGGTGTGGGCTGTGCTTTTTATATACCATCACTAGATGCCAAAGAAAAATTTAAACTGGATTCCAATACATCAATATTTTCAGCAGAAACCATAGCTATCATAAAAGCATGCCAATACGCCGAAAATAAAAATCTAAAACAAATAAACATATTATCCGACTCATTATCAGTTTTAAAAAGTTTCTCTAGTCAACTAGACGAAAATTCTGTTAACGTAAATCCCTACATCAAAGAATTAAAGATACTATTATCTAATCTAACAACTATGCAGTGTAATATAGTATTCACGTGGATTAAAGCTCATATTGGACTCGAAAATAATGAAAAAGTAGATCAGTTGGCAAAAGACAGCATTTTCAGTGGCGAGGAAACATTGAACGATATTGGACTTCAAGAATGTATAACCATAAGTAAAACAAGATTACATGATAACTGGAAACTTCAATGGAATCAATACTGTGTAAAGTATCTGACAAAGTATACTCTTTTACATCCGAAAATCCCGACAGATTATTGGCATAAAAATTTAGATTTTTCAAGACACGATATTGTTACTATCTCTCGACTAAAATTTGGCCATGCCTGTTATCCCGCACATCTATATAAAATCAATATAATACAGTCGGATTTGTGCGAAAATTGCAATACAATAAGTGACTTGGATCATATATTTTTTGCATGTGACAAATATGTGACAAAAAGAAATTTGTTGAATATGCAGCTATTGCAAGAAAACGTTTATCCCCCATACAATCTGATGAACTTACTAGCTTTGAACAAACTGTCAATCTTTAGGATTCTGCTAAATTATGTTAAGTCGTGTAAATTGAAACTTTAGATTATAAAATTAGTCATGTAAATTAATAATACTGGGTGCGAAAAGTTTTTTTTTCCCTTACCTGCCCAGGATTGTTTTTGTAATGGATTCGGAGATGGATTCGTAATGGTCTTGGTGTATGGTGAGGCGTTGATTTCAAGAAGTGTTGCTGGCTAAATGGGCGCAGTTCCCAAAGGCCATAAAAGAAAAAAACCCAGACATTCAAAGTGAAAGTTATCCTTCAACACCAAATTGTTCTATATGGTCCACATAATGTTCAGAAAAAAGTTGAGCGTCGGGTTTGGAGGGGAGAGGGGGAAGAAATCGGTAAATTCGTAGTTTATTATGTTTTTCGTTAATATTTCTAAAACTATACGGCTTAGCATGAACAACCTTCTATACAAAAATGTTCTACATTAAAGGACATCGCACACATATTATGGAAAATATGTCACTCAAATTCAATAAAATTTATACCAATAGATTCGTTTTATATTAACGATCAAATCTTATCATTGCGCCAACTCTCTATTTTCAAAAATAAGAGCAGAAATTGATATAAATAAATCTGAAATCAAATGGGTAGGTACATAAGTTAGAGAAAGAAAAAATATTTTAAAATACCCAGATTTTCGGTACTCCATAAATCAGCGGATTAGTTTCACTAATCCGCTTAGGCCCAGCGGGATTTAAGCTGTTATGAATAGCACTCAGAGCAATAATGATTGTAAACTAACATTTTATGGACTCCAAAAATGTGATTTCGATAAACTTTAATTGCAATTTGCGCCGTAATTAATCATAATTAAGAGGTGGCGCAATGATAAGAATTGATCGTTATATTAAAACGAATCTAATAGTATAAATTTTATTGAATTTGAGTGACATTATATTTTCCATAAGATGTGTGCGATGTCCTTTGAAATAAAAAAGGCCCGGTGCATAATCCTTCTAAAATGAACGGTTCCAAAGTTAGGGAGGTAGTATAGTATAATTGGTCCAAAAAAAGGCTTAACCCAGACATCCACAGTAAAAGTTTTCCTCCAAATTGTTCTATATGGTCACATATTGTTCAGTAAAAAGTTACACCATTTTGAGCGTCCGGTTTTGGGGGAAGATGGGGGAGAACTACATAAAATTTAAAACAAAATGTCCTATACATAATTGTTATAAAATCAACGGTTTCAGAGTTACATAGGGTGAAAAGTGGATGTTTTCGATACTTTTTATATTTTTTGGGCAATTGATGATGATTTTGGGTGGTGAGGTTGACGTTTCTTCAAGGGATTATCACTAACATACCATTGGCCACTGAAATAGCAAATTTTATTTACAAAACACAATCCTGTTAAAGAAAATTTCTTTTATCAGTAATTTTTCACCCTCCGTAACTCTGGAACCGTTAATTTTATAACCATTATGTATAGGACCTTTTTTTGTTTTAAATTACATGTAGAACATTTTTGTATGGAACATTGTTTACGCTAAAGCATAATTTTAGAAATATTGACGAGAAACGTAAAAAACTACTAATTTACCGACTTCTCCCCCATCTCCCCCCCAAACCGGCCTCTCAAAATAGTGGAACTTTTTACTGAACAATATGTGGACCATATAGAATAATTTGGTGTTGGAGGAAAACTTTTACGTCTGGGTTAGTCCTTTTTTTGGACCAATTATACTAGACTGCCTCCGTAACTTTGAAACCGTTAATTTTAGAAGGATTATGCATAGGGCTTTTTTTATTTCAAATTTAATGTAGAACCTTTTTGTATAGAAGGTTATTTATGCTAAACCGCATAGTTTTAGAAATATTGACGAAAAACGTAAAAAACTACGAATTTACCGATTTCTCCCCCCTCTCCCCCCAAACCCGACGCTCAAAATGGTGTGACTTTTTCCTGAACATTATGTGGACCATATAGAACAATTTGGTGGAGGATATCACTTTGGATGTCTGGGTTTGGGTCTAGTTATACCATACTATTAATCTTATCTATTGTATTCTGCTTTCCTATTTTAGGTTAACTGTTGAATTAGATAGCTCTTTTAATGACAAAAACCAGTTAAATGGGCATTACCATATATTTTTCCTCTCTTAAACGCTAATTTTAAAAATTCATTGACAAGAGATCGAAGCGCCTTTATAAAATATTCCTTAAGGGGCTAGGCTCAAAATCTTGGTCCAATGGTATTTAAATGCATTCGTTTTTTCGAATCTCGAGAAAACTAATAAGTATTTTGAAAAATTTAAACGTATAATGAAAGACTACATTATTACTGAGGGCAGGGCCGCCTTTAGGTCAATTGACGCCCTAGGCAATTCTCTAGTAGCCGCCCGTCAAGCATGTACCATTTTTGCGAAAAAAAAATTGCAGGCAGATTAATACATAAAAATTGTCATTCCAGTTCGATCACATCAGATTTCTTTGATTTTTCTTTGGAAAAATCATCTATAATGTCATAATTTATCGCCTTTATTACGCCACTTTCTATGGGCAAAATCGACAAATTGTTAAGAAGTTCTTGCGTCATACTTGATCGGAAATTATTTTCATGACTATTTTCAATTCTTGACATTTTCGAAAATGACCTTTCAGCGGACACGTTGGTTGGCAACTGGGAGGCACAAATAAATGCGCAAAGCAATATCAAAATTAGGGAAAATATCTTTCAATCCCCTCTTCTTTAAATATTTAGATATGTCAATCATTGGTAATTGGTGATTTTATTGTGGTATCCAAATGACCCTTTAAGTGAATGCATTCATGTATGAATGATGCAGGTATCTATTAGTGCAGTCAATGATGGTATTTGGCTCCGAATTCCCTCCTACTGCATCAATTTACTTGATATTTTCACTGTAAGTAGGGAATAGCTCAAGAAACAAAGTCTATCCTATATCCTATGGCGCTATTAACTTAGGGGTGGTTCCCACCCGTTCTCGTGGGTGGAATTTTTTTTTATCAAACTAACACCGGAAGTGACCAGAGAACCTAATTCTAAGCAAAAACTGTTTTATAAATTTTTAAAAAATGACACTTTTCGGAGACTGTTTTTTGAGAATACCATAAAAATTGTGCATCTAACGAAAAAAAGTATATAAAACATTTTTGTAGTTTATGAAAAATCAGAGAGATTCATTTTTTCATAAATCTTCTAGTTTTAATAAAAAAAGAGATGGTAGGTGAAAAAAGATTTTTTTTGGTGCATGCTCAAATCGGTGTATTCAACTTAAATAACAGAGTTGGTCGATTTTAGGGGTATAATGCTACGAATACATTTTGTAGCGCTTGAAAAGACCTTTAAAACGAGAACTGTTAAATGTCGGTTACATTCAAACTAAGCGAGATATGGTGCAAAAAAACTTATGACTAATGTACATTCTTGGCCAAAAAAACCTGGACACCTTGAAAATAGGTCATTTTTGATGTCACGTATCTTCTAAACCTGTTGTCCGAATTTAGTGATTTTGTTAATATATTATAGCCTTATTCTTTAATAATATCGCTGTGATAATATTGTTGCTAGACCGGTAAATTGTCATTGTATACCGGGTGTATCAATCAAACTGTGTTTTTTTCTCAAAGTTCGCCACACCCTGTAGAATATTCTAGCAATTATAAAATACTAAAATTAAAACCCAACTATAGCCTCATGTTTTCTTAACATTTTGTTGTTTGATTCATTTTCTTATGTTGGATAATAAAAAAGTTAGGTACTTTAACAACTAACCATGTTTTTCATCAATACAGGGAGATTTTAAATAAGTATAACAAACTTTAAGGGGTAATTTGCATGGTAAGCGTTAAGATGTTTTATTGTTTTGCATAAACACGGTGTCTCATGTGGAAAAAAGGCAAGAAAAATTTTTGTTGTAAATTGAACGAGAAATTCAAAAATTATTTTTAATTTGAAATATCTCAATGGCGTACTATTTTTTTTTTAAATTCAGACCATTACCCGTTTGGGTCATATTACCCGGATGCGCGCCAATAATGAATATTAAATTTTTAAATGTATGTCAAAAAATGCGCAATAGCTACCTCATAAAACCCACCAAATTTCATTTTCATATCTCAACCGGTTTTAGAGCAATACATAAACCGTCAGTTTGTAATAAAAATTTCAACACCCTGTATCTCAGAAACGAAGCATTTGCGAACATACGTTTATAAAGCAAACTGTCATTATTTTTTCATTTAAATTACCCTTAAAGTTTGTTATACTTATTTAAAATCTCCCTGTATTGATGAAAAACATGGTTAGTTGTTAAAGTACCTAACTTTTTTATTATCCAACATAACAGAATGAATCAAAAACAGAATGTTAAGAAAACATGAGGCTATAGCTGGGTTTTAATTTTAGTATTTTATAAATGCTAGAATATTCTACAGGGTGTGGCGAACTTTGAGAAAAAAACACAGGTAGATTGATACACCCGGTATACAATGACAATTTACCTGTCTAGTAACAATATTATCACAGCGATATTGCTAAAGAATAAGGCTATAACATATTTAAAAAATCACTAAAATCGGACCACAGGTTTAGGATCTACGTGACATCAAAAATGACCTATTTTTAAGGTGTCCAGGTTTTTTTGGCCAGGAGTGTATTTTAAGGAAAAATGAGTATAAAATAAGAAATAGTATATATAAATATAGAAAAAAAAGTATATTTAATCCCTCATCCACCAGAAATTAAATGCATCGTTTTCCTTCTACAATACCTTCTACTATAGTATTATTTCTATATTCAAAAAGTTGGACAGGTTTAAAATGAATGGTTTTTGAAAAGAATAAGATTAAATTATAGAGCACATTTTTAAATTTCCTTTAAAATCTTCCTTTTTCTCCATGTAATTCGAAAGTAATAAGAGATACGTAAAAAAATACCTTACAAAAATGTAGGTTTTCTTTTAGATAACAATTTTATTTTTCTTTCATTACTGTATCTTATTATCATTTTCGAGTTACATGGAAAAAAAGGAAGGTTTTTAAAAAAATTTAAAAATGCTCTATATAATTTGATCTTATTTTTTTTTTCAAAAACTATACATTTTAAACCCGTCAAACTTGTTGAACATAGAAATAATACTATAGTAAAAGGTATTGTATAAGGAAAACGATGCATTTAAATCTGGTGGATGAGGGGTTAAAATATACATACTTCGCATTTTATCTTAAAATAAATTAGTCATCCTTTTTTGTTGCACCATATCTCGCTTAGTTTGAATGTAATCGAAATTTAACATTGCGGTCGTTTTAAAGGTCTTTTCAGGCAGTACATACTTACAAAATATATTGATAGCATTATACCCTTAAAATCGACCACTTCTCTGTTATTAAGTTGAACACACCGATTTGAGCATGCACAAAAAAAATGTCTTTTCACCTACCATATCTCTTTTTATGTTATCACTAGAAGACTTATGAAGGAACGAATCTCTTTGATTTTTCGTAAGCTACAAAAATGTTTTATATAGTTTTTTTCGTTAGATGCATAATTTTTAAGGTGTTCGCAAAAAACCGTCCGAATATTTTTCAATGAAAATGACAAATTTTCAACCACGAATAACCCAAAAGGATTGAGTTTAAAAAAATTATAGAACAGTGCGCCCGTCGTCGCCTTTACGGTGCTGCCGACGCGACGGCCCAATAATCCCTAAATTTACAACTTCTGTCCTTTTTGAATGAATAGTGTTAAGAAAATGCAATTTGTTTTCTAGAAATGAATGCCCACTTATATTCCATTGATGGATGTACTATGTACTTAAATGTTATTCGATTTCAATTTTTATATACAAATATTTTTTGTACAGTATTTTTGTCGCCCGCTCATAATTTGCCGCCCTAGGCAACTGCCTATATTGCCTAATGGATAAAACAGCCCTGACTGAGGGCCGAAAGTCTCTGAAAACTTCTATAATGTTTATTTTAATAAGTTACAGAGGGAAAAAGAGAAAATTTAGTGTAGATTTTTAATTTCAAATATTTGATTCAAAAGAAACTTTTTGTTTATTCTAAGTGACTTTCGGTCCTCGGTAATAATATAATCTTTCATTTTGCGTTTAAATTTTTCAAAAGTATTTATTAGTTTTCTCAGGATTCGAAAGAAATGAATGCATTTAAATAGCATTGGAGCAAGATTTTGCGCCTACCCCCTTAAACATATCTTCAAAAACCGCAAAACGGCACCCAATAGCTCAGTGGCAATTATCACAGAAGCCGAAAAAGCTCTTCAAAAATCGAAAAATCACTTCCCGCTATTTTTCAACTGGAATATCTGGTGAAAGTCAATAGAAAAGGTCGACCATATTATCGTGGGTATCGAAATTTTTTTGGGTCATCGGTTTTTATTAACATTTAACGGTTTAGGCGCAAAATGTTGGTGCAATGCTATTTAAATGCATTAATTTTTTTCGAATCCTGAGAAAACTAGATAAGTTTTTTTGATAAATTGAAACATAGAATGAAAGAAAAAAACTAAGTTTTCAATCTAATAGCACATAAAACAACATCCAAAAATGTTATTCTACATCCTACCTAGAGATGCATCAAGTCAAACTAGTTTGATTTTATTCAACAAACTTAACTTGACTTGAAAACCAAACTTTTTTTTGTAAAAAAGTTTGACTTGATGTTAATATCTTTAGGTTTGACTTGAAATCAAACTTCTTCAAACAGTTTGAAGTTTGAATATCATATTGCGCAACATGTTTATTTCCAATTCTAATTGAGAGCGTACCGACTTTTGTTTTGACTAATTGGATAGGTCTGAATCTGCTTCTCAGCGAATTAGTTTGTAGTTCATATTATTAAGAAGAATATGCTTGGCTTGTTTATTACGTTCGTTTTGAAGTATGTGCTTTGTGAAATATTATCTGAACCTGAATATTTTTCGGCTCAGAATAAGTACCAGATCAAATTAAGTCTGATTTTGAAGGTATTCCCAGTGCAAAAATTAAAAAAAAAATCTGCCTACTTGTGTTATGTAAAAATAAAGAACAGCGTTATAAAATGACAAATAGTGAACTAATTCTTTAAACCTACTCTATCAAAAATATAATAATTTGTTGTTCCTTCATAAATTCTTGTTAAAGGGGCCGTTCAAGTATTACGAAACACAATTTTTGAAGCTCTTACAACCTTTTTATCCCATCTGTACCCTTACATCTTTTGTTGTGAAGAAAGGTCCAGCTATTTATTGCAAACACGTGTTACTGTGCTTGATTTGGTTAATACAAATTTTAAGATTTTCCACTTGAATACTATTGTCCTATTGTAACACGAGCGGAGCGTGAGGGGGCAATATAATACAATCCAGGGCTTCTATGTAAAATATAAACGAAAGTTGAAAAGTTGGGAGATTGTGACTCCGTAGTTTTTTATTTATATGTTAAAACAACATAATGCTATTCTACACCCCACCAGAATGAAAACAATGGGAACCTTCTCTGGTTACACCTCCGAGGCTTCTACAATTTGCAAGCCATACGGATGCTGAGACTAAGGAAGATGAGGGAATTCTACAATTTACAATTCACGTCCCATCTGCTCAGCGCGGTAAAGTTCCAACGAGAATGGTTCCCTTCATACTCCAATAAGAGTAAATGTAAATCAAAAATGGATAACCATTTTCAATTTCGTTGCAAAACGAAAATACAGGGTGTAGAATAGCATTATGTTGTTTTATATGCCATTAGAGTGAAAACTTAGTCTTTTTGCTAGAAGTTGCCGCTAGGGCATCTATGCCATTTCGTTCGTTGCAATCCGGGACTGCACGCTGGGGTTTGTTTTGGTTGGATCAGAGAGAGCAGCATATGTGCCTCCTGATGAGAGACTAATAAGTTTCGAAACCGGTAGAGGTGCTTGCAGCACTCTCTGATTGTATTAGAATGTGGTTCGGCTGTATTTTCGTTTTGCAACGAAATTGAAAATGGTTATCCATTTTTGATTTACATTTACTCTTATTGGAGTATGAAGGGAACCATTCTCGTTGGAACTTTACCGCGCTGAGCAGATGGGACGTGAATTGTAAATTGTAGAATTCCCTCATCTTCCTTAGTCTCAGCATCCGTATGGCTTGCAAATTGTAGAAGCCTCGGAGGTGTAACCAGAGAAGGTTCCCATTGTTTTCATTCTGGTGGGGTGTAGAATAGCATTATGTTGTTTTATATGCCATTAGAGTGAAAACTTAGTCTTTTTGCTAGCAGTTGCCGCTAGGGCATCTATGCCATTTTGTTCGTTGCAATCCGGGACTGCACGCTGGGGTTTGTTTTGGTTGGATAAGAGAGAGCAGCATATGTGCCTCCTGATGAGAGACTAATAAGTTTCGAAACCGGTAGAGGTGCTTGCAGCACTCTATGATTGGACTAGAATGTGGTTCGGCTGTATTTTCGTTTTGCAACGAAATTGAAAATGGTTATCCATTTTAGAGACTAATAAGTTTAGAAACCGGTAGAGGTGCTTGCTGCACTCTCTGATTGAACTGGAATAATGATGCGGCTGTAGTTTCGTGTTGCAACGAAATTGAAAATGGTTATCCATTTTTGATTTACATTTACTCTTATTGGAGTATGAAGGGAACCATTCTCGTTGGAACTTTACCCGCGCTGAGCAGATGGGACGTGAATTGTAAATTGTAGAATTCCCTCATCTTCCTTAGTCTCAGCATCCGTATGGCTTGCAAATTTTAAAAGCCTCGGAGGTGTTACCAGAGAAGGTTTCCATTGTTTTCAGTCTGGTAGGATGTAGAATAACATTTTTGGATGTTGTTTTATGTGCTATTGAATTGGAAACTTAGTTTTTTTGATAGCAGTTGCCGCTAGGGCATCCCTGCCATTTCGTTCGTTGCAATCCTGACTACACGCCGGGATTTGTCCTAGTTGGGTCAGAGAGAGCAGCATATGTGCCTCCTGATGAGAGACTAATAAGTTTCGAAACCGGTAGAGGTGCTTGCTGCACTCTCTGATTGAACTGGAATAATGATGCGGCTGTAGTTTCGTGTTGCAACGAAATTGAAAATGGTTATTTATTTTTGATTTACATGTTTACTCCAATTGGAGTACGAACGGAACCATTCTCGTTGGAACTTGATCTCGCTCAGCAGTTGGGACGTGAATTATAAATTGTAAAATTCCCTCATCTTCCTTAGTCTCAGCATCCGTTATGGCTTGCAAATTGTAGAAGCCTCGGAGGTGTTACCAGAGAAGGTTCCCATTGTTTTCAGTCTGGTAGGATGTAGAATAACATTTTTGGATGTTGTTTTATGTGCTATTTCCCTGCCATTTCGTTCGTGGTCCTTATAACATATCCACAGGGTACCGGGCGGTGCCGTGGTCGAAAAATTGTTAAGTTTTTTAAACAAATTCACAAAACTAATTTTTTCACTTCGAACAAATTTTTTTTAGATAAGTTGGGACATTCTGAGCAAACTTTTGTGATTTTTTTCTAAAATTGATGGTTTTCGAGTTATACGCGATTTAAAATTTAAAAAATGCAAAAATGGCCATTAACTCGACAACAATCAATTTTAGAGAAAAGTCCCAAGAGACCTTTTTTGCTCAGAATAACCCAAATTATCTAAAAAAATCGTTCGCTATAAAAAAATATTTTCGTGAATTTGTTTAAAAAAATTGTTTTAACACTTTTTCGACCACGACACCGCCCGGCACTCTGTGTATATGTTATAAAGACCTCGTTTTGAGTAAGTTTCTGCAAAAAAATGGAATCGGAATAATTTCACTAACGGGGGCGACGATATATCCTGGACTATAGCGCTAATTGTTAATAATTAAAAATAACAGCTTTGTAATAAAATAATGACAAAAATCTCTTCAGGACCTTGAAGAAGGGGTTTGAAACTTGATTTGGTCACTTTTTGAATTTCATAATAATAATGTTTAATCGAGTTATTAAGCCTTGAAAATGGCCATTTTCGCATTTTTCAAATTTTTAATCGCATATAACTCGACAACAATCAATTTTAGAAAAAAAATGACAAGAGGCCTTTTTTGCTCAGAATAAGCCAAATTATATAAAAAAAAATTGTTCGAAATGAAAAATTATTTTTGTGAATTAAAAAATATTGTTTAAACAACTTTTCGACCACGGCACCCTGTGGATATGTTATGAGGACCTCGTTTTGAGTAAGTTTGTGCAAAAAAATCTAATCGGAATAATTTCGCTAGCGGGGGCGACGATACTGCCCGGTCTAATAAGTTAAGAAAAAATTTTTTGTTTCACATAATCCAGTGACGAGTTCTGATGTCCACCGTAAAATGCATTTTTTGAGGTGCCTGTAAAAACTGGCCACTGTTGGTTTATTTTTCAATATTTTTCCTTGAAAATTCCACACCTGTAATTTTGAACCAATCAAAATACGTTATTTTGACAGATCACCATGGCAACGGAGGTATTTTATCGGAAATTTTTTGCTCGTGGGGTACCCAACAGCGAATTATAGTGGAAATTTTTTGATGTTTACAATAACAGAACATTTTTGACAGACTGGTTTTTATTTGTTTACATAATTTAGTTTTGATTCATTTTCTATCACTTGTAGTTACTCAAAATTTATGTAAAATTGAAGAATATACTATTTTCTATCTTGAAATGGTATATTCCCATGCAACTACAATGAGTAGAAATTACGAATTTGAAAGCCTAAATAATTGCTGACAAAGCTATGGCGCGCTATTAATCTGTTCATGCAGCTTTGGATTTTCAAATGCAAATTTGGTGTGGAATTTTCTTACCGAATACCACGCGAAGTCAAATTAATATCCGGAAATTTTTTTTTGATCATGAATATTTTTAGAAAATTTCCCTCGTCTGCGACTCGGGAAATTTTCAAAATATTCATGATCTTAAAAAATTTCCGGAAATAATTTGACCTCTAGTGGTATTACTAGTGAAAATTCCACACCTGTAATTTTGAACCAATTAAAATACGTTATTTTGACAGATCACCATGGCAACGGAGGTATTTTATCGGAAATTTTTTGCTCGTGGGGTACCCAACAGCGAATTATAGTGGAAATTTTTTGACGTTTACAATAACAGAACATTTTTGACAGACTGGTTTTTATTTGTTTACATAATTTAGTTTTGATTCATTTTCTATCACTTGTAGTTACTCAAAACTTATGTAAAATTGAAGAATATACTATTTTCTATCTTGAAATGGTATTCCCATGCAACTACAATGAGTAGAAATTACGAATTTGAAAGCCTAAATAATTGCTGACAAAGCTATGGCGCGCTATTAATCTGTTCATGCAGCTTTGGATTTTCAAATGCAAATTTGGTGTGGAATTTTCTTACCGAATACCACGCGAAGTCAAATTAATATCCGGAAATTTTTTTTTGATCATGAATATTTTTAGAAAATTTCCGGAAATAATTTGACCTCTAGTGGTATTACTAGTGAAAATTTTTTTGGATATTTTGTGAATTGTACTTAATATTCTTATTTAATTTAAAAGTAAAATAAGTGTACCTACCATAGTTAAAAAAAAAAACAAATCACAAATATGTGCTTGAAATGTTGATTTCAAACCATATCCCTCCCCTTAAAGTTCGTAGACCGACAGAAACTGAAACTTCTTAAAAAGTATTTAGAAATAGGCGGCTGACTTTTGTTAAAAAAGGTATATTATTCAAACCTACAAACTGAAAATCGATAAATTATGATGCCAATACGCTGTGGTAACCTATTAGTCCAGAGAAATAAGGTTTTTGTCGGGACACATGAGTAGCCGCAGCCAGGTTGCAAATGGGTTTTTTGGGTACTATATACCTAATAAGTACTTTATTAATACAAACATGCCAGTCACAGTTCGGACGAGAATTTTAGTTATTAACAAGTAAGTGTCAAAAATAGCAGTTTTTTCGTTTAAATCGCTACAGGTAAAAATGGGGTAATTAAATATCTTATTTAGAGCATTCATCTTTTAGTAGATGAGCAAAGGTTCAAAATGGCGCTTTTTGAATCTTGGTTCGATCATTTGTTGCTTCGCTAATTGCAAAATAAGACTAAAATTTCGAAAATAAAAAATGTGCTATAACTTTTGCGAAAACGAACTCAAGACTTTGATATTGCATGAAAAGTTGATACAACCAGTACATATCATGCACAAAAAATTTCAAGACAATTCGTCTATTAGTTTAAATTTTATTAAATTTGTTTATCCCAAAGAGCTTTTTTTGCAATGTTATTGTTCAGAAAATAATAATGATACAGCAATTCTGTGAAAAATACATGAAAGAAGAACACTTATGTTTTCAACGAATTTAAAAAAAATCAAGCAAATGTCATTTTTGACATTCCGAAAACATTTTACTAAAGTAGAGTCATTTTTGGCTTAAAAACAATTTGAATAGATTTGTTAATATTGACTGTAGCGTAAATCTACTTTGAGATTTCAAAAGCTGGTATTTTTACATGAATTAAAAAAAAAAACTTTTCGCCTAGGTTAAATGCGGTCAAAGTTAGCCACTTTTATTATTTAATTCACAATTCACAGTTACTTCTATATATGTACATAAAATTCTCCTGTAACAGTGTTAGTTACCATACTCCTCCGAAACGGCTACACCGATTTTTATGAAATTTTAGGAATATGTTTTAATCTATTTTTCATACCCATAAATTATAAGGGGGTTGCCCCCTGACATTTTTTTATTTTTTTGGACAAAATTGTCTACCTTAATTTTATATGGTGTAGAATTAAAAAATACATACAACAACCCTTAATTTTTACTCTTCTATCACCAACCTCCATTTTTTTAATAGCCATCTATATATTTACATCTATAAAATTCTCCTGTCACAATGTTAGTTACCATACTCCTCTGAGACCGCTTGACCGATTTTTATGAAATTATGTATGAATATTCGATAGGTCTTAGAATCGGCCGTAATCTATTTTTCATATCCCTGAGTGATAAGGGGCGTTCCCCCTAACATTTTGTAATGTTAGGTGGGGATATGTGTACATAACGTACTCTACAAGACTACGAGTACATACAAATTTAAAAAATATGATCAAAATCCATCAACAAGCTCCGGAAATATTAATCGCAGGACGGACTTTAATAATTCCCCTCCACCGACCACGAATCGATTTTGTTAGGACGTAAATTTTAAAGCTTTATTAACCACTTTGTTGAAGTTAAAAGTTTACTAAAATTTTACACATAAACTGTATACCTTGAGCTTCAAAATGACGGTAGTTAGGTTGCTTAATTGTTATAAACAAAGTAGCTGTGAATTAAATAAAAAAAGTGGCTAACTTTGACCGTTATTAACCTAGGCGAAAAGTTTTTTTTTGAAAATTCGTGTAAAAATACCAGCTTTTCAAATCCGAAAGTAGTTTTAATCTAGAGTCAATATTAACAAAGTTATTCAAATTGTTTATTCGCGGTGTGCAAGTACTTGGAAAGGGAAACGAGAAACGACCCTGCGCGAGTCGCGGAGAAATATTGCAACTATCTTAAATAATTCATATTGTCAATTGAAATTGTCAAATTGACGTATATTTCATACCTTCTGTCAATGAAGCAGAAAAATTATATATTGCTCCACAATATTGCTATGATATGCAATTATTATATAAAGGTAAATTTAATTAATTGTATTTTGCTTGCAGTACTGCATTTTAATAACTAATTTTATTTACTACATACAATTGTTGATGTTTTCATAACATAACCTGAATCTTATTTTTTCTTCTTATTATTTTTTTGGACTATGGCCTTGACAATTATCCAGTAACCAGGACTAATATAATTGGCCAATATAATTAAAAGTGCGAATAATAGTACAGAGCGTAGAAATAGGGGTCGCTTTGCCGAACTTGCACGGTCCCAGTAGGCCAAAATGACTCTACTTTAGTAAAATGTTTTCGGAGAGATAAAAATGACTTTTTATTGGCTTTTTTTAAATTTGCGGTATTTTGGCAATTTTAGTTTTCTCTGTGCCAAATATTTTATTTGTTTTATTATTTCTATGGGGTAAAAAATAACCGAGATAGAAACGTTTAAATCTTAAATTTTGCTGTGGGAACCATGCAACCGGGGTCATTTAACCTTTTATTTTTAAAAAAGTCAGGGGTCTAAAAGATTAGGTTCAGCGTGCTTGAATAGCAGTTGGAATTAACTTTCAAACGGTTTTTAGATGAACCTGATATCTTAAACAAGAACGGAGTTATTAAAAAAAAACAATAATATTTTTTGGAAAAATTTTTTTAAGATAAATTTTGAAAAAATTTTGGAGCATAAATTTTAACGCTATCAACATGTTCGGGGGCTCATTTAATAGATATTTTTAAGTACTTTGACAAGTGTTTTATAAGTTTATGTTATAAAATGCATCAGTTTCCCGATATTTCAGCTTGAATACTAGAGAGTTTTTTACTCGCCGAAAAAAATATACATTCAATTACCTATAACTCACTTTTAGTTAACACTAAAAGGTTTTTGAGTAAGGGGTTTATTTCATTAATAATTATAACTTTTTTGTAAAAACTTACACTTTTTAAGTTCTGGATGAAAAATTGGTTAAAAACATGCATTTTTCTCAAGAAAAATTAAAATCTTTGATCTTTAGTAACTCAAAAGTTTTGATTTATTTTAATAATTTTATATAACAATTTTTGCTTGAAATTTGTCCCTCTATCGAATTATGGGGCTATTTTTAATTAAATAATTTTCACCTCCGAGAAGGGGTGGTATCCACCCCCAGGGTAAAAGCGCAAGTTTACACCATGTCACCTTTGTTCCTTGAGATATCCTCTAACCACTCACCAATTTTCATGAAAATCGATGGAGGTTCAACGAAATCGGAGGTAATAGCTCATATCCACCTTCAGTGACTCCACTAATAAAAAATTAAGAAAAATCTCAGGGTGCCTTTTTGTCATAAAAAAAATAACTAAATTATCTTAGGTTATACTTATCCTTTCTCGTGGCTTCAGTATCTCTTAGTTGATCCTTATCGGGATAAAATAGGAAAAGGAAATAAATAGAAATACCATAAATAAGCACATACAAATACCTTTATTATCAAAAGCAATGCTCTGAAAATTTATCAATTAAATCCTGTGGGCATAACTGTCCAAATGAAACTTTTACCATATAAATTAATCTAATTCAAACAAATATTTATCGCTTTGTTCTTGATACCATTAATAAAACAAGCTAAACAAACCAATTTAGGTATTCGCAAAACTACTTATACTTCATATTAAATTTTTGAAATGTTGGAATCTTAATTCATATGCTTTAACGCAATTCATATGCTTTATCGCAAAAAAAATTAACTTCTGATTATAAAGAAAATCTATCACATAGTTTATTGACTGACCTTTTTGATTCACACACAATGATGTCTCCTCTTGACCCAAACAGCTCTTCCTTGTTGATTATGTTAGGCTACCAATCAAAGCCCTCTCCGTTCTCAGCATCAATCCATAAGCATACGAGCAACTATTTCTCCAAAACAAGATCCAGGCCTCTTTTGACCAGTACTTGTTCAGTAAACTCCAAAACTCTCTCCTCTCTTTCTCACAATGATAATCTCCTGAAACCCAAGTATCTTTTTTACTTGGTGTCAAATAATTTTAATAACTATAGTTCTTGTAACTTACTCTCTTGGACTTTACAGAATCAAAGAGGTATTTCTTCTCAATTTGATTTGTCTCTGGTTCCACTTTTCAGCTATTCTTCACTATCAAACAACCACTAGTACTTGCTTCTGAACTACTCACGAAAATTTTTGACTGCTCTTATCGGATGCCGGTCACATAATAAACTCCTTTTCCTGTCTGAACATTCAAACTTCTCTCTCCCCATTCCAAATTGCCAAGCTAATCAGAAACATTTCTCTCTCCACATTCGAAAAAACCCATGCATTCTTTCAACAATTACTTCTACTCATCATAATTACTTGTCGGGAATTCTACAAATATTTTTGGGCTTAAACAAAAGGACTTAAAATTCCAAATTTCTCTACCTTATTTTTCTAAAAACTAATAATTACAATTACCTGTGGATTTTGCCTTTCCCGTAACAAAACACTTTAAAATTATAATCCGAAATAAATTGTCTTTTCACTTCACTTATTTACAAAAATGTCTTTAATTCTTCAGGGAAAAACTCATTAAGGATAAACCCACTGCGTAAAAGCTAACTTCTAATAAATAGTTACAAATCAATATACAGGGTGTATCAAATTTATGTGCCCGCGTTATATTAAAAAAATAAAAATTTTATTCTATCTTTGATTGACAAAATGATACACAATAATATATATTAAAAAATAAATCACTGCTGCTAAAACACTTCCCTGAGGGATTCCGTTCTTTTGAACCCGCCACCTTACTTTACTTACCTTACCTTTCAGCATAACAAACAACGTCTGTGTTGCAGCAAAAATGCGCGGCGCTGGTCATTGAGTGTATCGTACAATTTGTGGAGCAATATCTTGTGTCACACTGTGGCATAGGCTGCTATAAGGTCTACGAAATCAAACCCTGTTACATATAGTAAGTTTTTATTCCAAGCTTCCTTTAATGTGTTCTGTTAGTAAGGAGTTAGTCGGTAATCTCCAGTCTAATTTCTCGACAATTCTTATTTTTTGTGGTTATTTATGTTAATTTATGTCTAAGGCGCATCTTCTATTTATTAATTTTACAATCAGTTCAAATGTTTTGGCTCTTACAATTTTTATATTATTTTCAGGTAGCATTCAAGAAAAATGTCTACATTAAAATTCATAGACATAAAAGCAAATTTAACTAATAGTCAATTCTCTGGTGTCTACAAATTATCTTGCTGGAATCCTCCAACTCAGATTCATAAGCCAGATGTACAACACGTATTGGAAAGAAGTTGGGATGCTGGTTTGCAGAAAATAATAATATGTGCTCTAGATTTAGCTGAAAGTAAAAAAGCCTTAAGAATAGCAAAAAGTGATAATAGATTGTTTACTACAGTTGGTTGTGCCCCAACAAGATGTTCACAATTTGAAGAAAATGGTGAACCTGATTTATATCTTCAACAACTAAAAGACTTAATTGCTTTAGGAAAAGAAAAAGTTGTTGCTGTTGGAGAGTGTGGCCTTAATTGTGATGTATGCTACAACCATCCAATAAATATTCAATTGAAGTACTTTGAAGTTCAAGTACAATTAAGTAAATTATTCAATTTACCTTTAATAATCTATTCTCAGGGAGACAGTGCTCCTAAAATGCTGCTGGACATCATACGTAAATATCCAGGACTAAAAGGGGTTATACATTCCTTCGACTCTACTATAGACATGATGAGAAAATTTATAGATGCAGGATTTTATATCGGATTAGATACATGGTCTTTCAGATCAGAAGAAACAATTAAAATTGTTAAAAGAATACCTACAGATAAAATGTTATTTCAAACAAATTGTCCCGATAGGGTAATACATCGCAGCTTCCCCGCCTATTGGCATGTTTCTAGGGAGAACTTGGAGTTGTTAACAACAAAGAGACGGAAATGGAGACCAGATTTTATGGTAACTGGAAGAAGCGAACCGTGTAATATAAAGCAGATACTGGATATGGCGGCTTTCGTTACTAACATGAACAAAAACGATTTAGCAGAACAAGTTTACTGCAACACAACTCGTTTGTTTAATTTTGGGGAAAATACTTAATTTTAATTATGATACAAAAATATCTTTGTGGATAAACAGAGACTTTTGATCTGTTATCTCTTCAGTTTGGACTCCGGTCGTGATATCGTATATGGTCCGTTTCCATAGACTTAGGTCCCTGGTCATTTGTATTACATCGTTGAAACTTGAAGGTATTTTGCAACTTCCCCTGTGATCTGGTCAATCCATCTTGTTGGCGATCTTCGGTCCTCAGCCTTCTACGTTAACTTGAATGAAGAGTCTCTCTTATGAAAGTCAGCAGAACACAGTTATTGTTATACCATAATTAAGTGTAGATTAAATGCAAATTTAATGTTCCAAGAAAAAATTTATTGCCCTTTTCTTTTAAAAGTTATCGCATGTTCTGCTAACTTGATAATCAAGCTAGCAGAACACTAGTTCAAAAATTTGATAAATCATTATTCATTGAATGCCAAAGTATTCTCTGAATTTAATGCTAATTTAATGTCCCCAAGAAAAAATTTATTGCTCTTCTTTAAAAGTTATCGCATGTTCTGCTAACTTAATAATCAAGCTAGCAGAACACTAGTTCAAAAATTTGATAAATCATTTATAATCGAATGCCAAAGTATTCTCTGAATTAAATGCTAATTTAATGTTCCAACAAAAAATGTATTGCTCTTTTTCTTTAAAAGTTATCGCATGTTCTGCTAACTTGATAATCAAGCTAGCAGAACAGCAGTTCAAAAATTGATACATAATTTATAATTGAATGTCAAAGTATTCTCTGAATTAAATGCAAATTTAATGTTCCAAGAAAAAATTTATTGCTCTTCTTCTTTAAAAGTTATCGCATAGAACACTAGTTCAAACATTTGATAAATCATTTATAATTGAATGCCAAAGTATTCTCTGAATTATATGCTAATTTAATTTTCCAAGAAAAAATGTATTGCTCTTCTTCTTCTTTAAAAGTTATCGCATGTTCTGCTAACTTGATAATCAAGCTGAACATTAGTTCAAAAATTTAATAAATAATTTGTAATTGAATGCCAAAGTATTCTCTGAATTAAATGCAAATTTAATGTTCCAAGAAAAAATTTTTTGCTCTTCTTCTTTAAAAGTTATCGCATGTTTTGCTAATTTAATAATCAAGCCAGCAGAACAGTAGTTCAAAAATTGATAAATCATTTATAATTGAATGAAAAAGAATTAAATGCAAATTTAATGTTCCAAGAAAAAATTTATGGCTCTTTTTCTTTAAAAGTTATCGCATGTTCTGCTAACTTGATAATCAAGCTAGCAGAACATTAGTTCAAAAATTGATAAATCATTTATAAAAGTTATCGCATGTTCTGCTAACTTGATAATCAAGCTAGCAGAACAGTAGTTCAAAAATTGATAAATCATTTATAATTGAATGCCAGAGTATTCTCTGAATTAAATGCAAATTTAATGTTCCAAGAAAAAATTTATTGCTCTGTTTTTTAAGAAGTTATCGCATGTTCTGCTAACTTGATTTCAAGCTAGAAGAACATGCGGTAGTTTAAAAAAAAAGCAATAACTTTTTTCTTCTAACATTAAATTTGCAATTAATTCAGAGAATATTTTGGTATTCAATTATAAATAATTATTTATCAATTTTTGAACTACTACAACTAGCTTAAAATCAAGTTGGCAGAACATAGGATAACTTTTTTAAAAATAGTGCAATAATTTTTGTTTGAGCATTAAATTTGCATTTAATTCAGAGAGTACTCTGGTATTCAGTTATAAAAGATTTATCAATTTTTGAACTATTGTTCTGTTAGCTTGAAATCAAGTTAGCAGAACATGCGATAACTTAAAAAAAAGAAAAATAAATTTTTTCTTCGAACATTAAATTTGCATTTAATTCAGAGAATACTTTGGCATTCAATTATAAATGATTTATCAATTTTTGAACTACTGTTCTGCTAGCTTGATTATCAAGTTAGCAGAACATGCGTTAATTTTTAAAGAAGAAGAGCAATAAATTTTTTCTTGGAACATTAAATTAGCATTTAATTCAGAGAATACTTTGGCATTCAATTATAAATGATTTATCAATTTTTGAACTACTGTTCTGCTAGCTTGATTATCAAGTTAGCAGAACATGCAATAACTTTTAAAGAAAAAGAGCAATAAATTTTTTCTTGGAACATTAAATTAGCATTTAATTCAGAGAATACTTTGGCATTCAATTATAAATGATTTATCAAATTTTTGAACTAGTGTTCTGCTAGCTTGTTTATCAAGTTAGCAGAACATGCGATAACTTTTAAAAGAAAAGAGCAATAAATTTTGGCTTGGAACATTAAATTTGCATTTAATTTACACTTAATTATGGTATACGAATAACTGTGTTCTGGTGACTTTGTTCTGCTAACTTGATGGACGTTCTAATTTTTCTTTTAGAACATAATTATTTGTTCTATAGTCGGTCTATGGAATTCGCAACATTTTTCTCCTGCAGAACATTTCAGTGGCGTCTATCTTTCTTCTTTTTGATTGCCTCAGTGTCCAAGATTTGCATTCATGTATCAGTACTAAAAAGATTTGAATTGATTAATCTCATTTTTAGGATTTTTGAAATATTGGGGTCTTTCCACATTTTGGTCACTTCCCCATGGCGATCTTGGTTAAATCATATCTACGTTTTATCTCCTTCTGGTGTGCCTGTGTTTTTAACTAATGATCCCAGATATAAGAATGGGTTTGCAACATCAAACCGGTCAATTTTAAATGGTCCAATGTAGGGTATGATATGAAAGGAGGTGTAGCCTGATGCCTCTAGTAGACTGTTGTGACAAGTCTTACTATGACATCAAGGTCGAACGGTATAATGGATTAATACAAGCTTTTACTTAATATTCTATGTAATCGAAGTACTTCAACTGAAAGTATCTTCCCTCTGGATGTTCTCTCATTTTCGCTTTTGGAAGTGTTGTAATGAAATTGTTTGTCAACAATTTATTTGTTTTTAATTAAGGATCGCTTAGATCATTGTTGATATTTCAACTTCTTCCAAAGTTTCGGATGAAAGTTAATTAGTTTGATACGCATTGAAGTTTGTTTCTCAGGCTAAGCTGGCGTACTTATCAGCAATCAATTTGTAACTACCGAAGGCGCTTAAAGTTCTTCAGATATCTGGATCAAGAGGTTTAATTCGTGCCATTATTCACATTCTTCCTTTATTTTTGACAAATTAATTTCTATGAATATATTCTAAGTTTTCTTGTATCAATGTAAATTATTCTTGTGATATCTACAATAATTGTAAAAAATGTATGTTATTATAATATTTACATACCTACTAGTACTGTCATGTACGGAGGTCATAAGGACCTCCTTTATTTAGATGGACTTACCCAAGTTTTTTTATGTATTTTGACCCGTAGAACACGAATTTTTTGGGTAACAGTTGGTCCGGCTCGTCCGAATGTCGATAAGATTGTTATAACAAAAAACTTGCAAAATTACAAAAAGCGATTTTCTGCAAATCAAATTTTTTTTGTATTTTTTGGGTCATTCTAAGCAGGAAATGTTCTTACAAGTTTTTGCGTAGTATACATAGTTTTCGACATAAACGCGGTTAAACTTTCAAGAAATCGAAAAATTGCAATTTTTGAATCCGAATCTTACAGCATTTGAAAGTTCAAGTCAAAATATACCGGTTTTGATTATTTGCATTGCTAAAAATTATTTTTTTATTGTTAAACAAAGCTATAAACAAATAGTGTTTGAGCGTTTTGCCGCATGCCAAATGCATGCTAAGTAGAAATTGCCTGTTTGCAGGTACTTGCACTTGTACCTACTCTTTCGATTTTAAATGAGAAATGCACTGAAATTATCACTTAAACACTATATATTTATAGCTTTGTTCAACAACAAAAATATTTATTATTAGCAATGCAAATAATCAAAATCGGTACATTCTAGTTTTAGTTCTCGTGTGAGTCGGACGTGTCAATAGCCGGTGCTGACGAGTAATCTAAACGCTTTACTAATACGAATAATAAGTATCGATAATTATTCAAATAATATATAGACTAATAACTCGCGTTTTTGTTTCTATTTTTTAATTAAATGAGTGCGGACACGGGCGGTAAACCGCCCCCTGAACCTGATGGACCTCCCAATACCACCCTTAGTAGTCCAGATGTTGAAATGGAATCCCCTAGCAATTTTAAAGGTTTTAGTAAGGCTGAACTCAACCAAACTGTAAGTACTTCCGATCCTATTAAATCTAACGATGACAAACAAAAAGAAATTTTTAAGTATACCATAAATGACCGTGGACCGTTCCATATACAGAATAAGCCAAATAAAAACGGAACATTGCAGTTAATACAGTGTATCGGAACTACGTTTGAATAGTCGACCAATATAAAAGTTTGACACACATAAATCATAGCAACTCAACTAAAGTCGGTTCGCTAAACTCAGACGCAACTGGCTAGATATTTTAGTCGATAATTTTTTTGTTTTTTGCCAATTTTGCAAAAATTGGCAAAATTACTAACTATTTAGTAATTATTTTTTGCCAACTTTACTAAAATTGGCAAAATTACCGACTAAACTATCTAGAAAGTTGCGTCTGAGTTTAGCGAACAGACTATACCTGTCTTCTTTTAGGCTACGGCTACGGCCAGACAAGCGACAATTTACGGCGCCATAAGAGCAGTAAAATGAAGCGCGAAAATTGGTCCCGCGGTGAGTGTAGTGGATGGCCAGACTGAGCTGTAAAATATCGCGAAGCAATATCGAACGGGTCCATCTTCAGCGTCGTGTCGCAAACAAATGGACCTAGGTCCAAATTTGTAGCTCATGTAGCCACAACCACGACCAAAACACTATTTACATCTCGCGACACGCCGTAATTTACATCCCCGTCTGGCCATGTTTTTTACTGCAGTTACTGCCACTTCATTTTACTGCTGTTACAGCGCCGTAAGAGCAGTAAAATGAAGCGGCCGTAAAAAGCATGACCAGATGGGGATGTAAATTACGGCGTGTCGCGAGATGTAAATACAGTGTTTCGGTCATTGTTGTGGTTAGATGAGCTACAAATTTGGACCCAGATCCTTCTTACCAGGACCCATTTTCGTGCTTCATTTTACTGCTCTTATGGCGCCGTAAATTGTCGCTTGTCTGGTCGTAGCCTTAGCCTAAAAGGAGACAGGTAGTTGAGTTGCTAGGATTTATGTTTGTCAAACTTTTATATTGGTAGACTATTTCAAACGTAGTTCCGATACACTGTATTAACTGCGTATGTTCCGTTTTTATTTGGTTTATTCTGTATATGTTGAAAATAAAGATAGCGATCTTAAAGGTAAACTTAATGCATTAAAAATTGGTGACATTATTCTTACAAAATTCCCAGAATTAGATAATAAAATAATTAGTATCGATACAATTGGCAGAAATAAATTAAGAATTAAATTTACGGATTCTAAAAACGCTAATTACCTTATCGACAAGAAAGACGATCCGGTTTTTGTTAAAAACAATTTGGATGTTTATATACCTAAATTTATTATTATTAGACAAGGTGTTATACGGGATGTCTCAACAGAATTCTCCGATGAATATCTTAAAAATAAAATTAAAAAATTCGAAATAAATTCTAATTTTGAGGTAGTAAACGTTTCTAGAATAAATAGAAAAACGGTTACCGATGATAAAATAAATTATGTTCCTACTAAATCGTGTGTAGTAAGCTTTAAAACACAAGTACTTCCAAAATACGTTACTATAAATAAGGTGTTGAATGAAATTGAACCATATCAACAAAAAGTCCTGCTTTGTTTCAACTGTTTGCGATTTGGCCACCAGGGGAAGCATTGTAGGAGTAACCCCCGTTGTAACAATTGCCAGAAAGACCATAATACAAAAGAGTGTCAGGAAACAACATTAACCCCAAAATGTTTTAGTTGTATGGGAGACCACTTCACAACAAATCTTAAGTCATGTCCAGAATTCAAAAGACAGAAATTAATTAAAGAATGCATGACTAATAGTAATATTAATTACCATGATGCCAACAAACAAATTCCCCGCAAATCTTATGCAGACGTAACATCAAATAACATTATTAAAGATTCTCATCAACAAAATTTGCCTTCTTCTAATTACCCTCTTGTTAACCAAAGTTTAAATAGCTCTTCTGTTACTCGTCCATTCACATTTTCGGCCAGTAGTAATCATAATAAATATACAGTCGTCAAATCTTCTAAAGGCAGCAAAAGGCAGAGACCAAATAGTCCTGTCTTGACACAGTCAGATCCAGAATACACATTTAACTTTAGACAATCAGGAACTAATATTCCAATTATAAATAGTCCTTCATATAAAAATAATTTAAATTCAAATTCTCACACGCTACAAACAGAGTCAAACTCTGATATTTTAGATATAATTTTTACTATTGTTACCGAACTTTTTAAAAATTTTAGGGAAACTAATAATCCCAATGTTACTAAACAAGACTTACAGCAAATATTAATTAGTAAACAATTATTAAACGTGCACAATATACCAACTACTTCGTCGTCTTCTCAGCTATAAACAAACTCAACATTTTACAGTGGAACTGCAGATCTGCAGTTGGCAATAAAGAAAACTTAGAATATCTCTTAAATACAACAGAAACTACCATAGCAGCTTTGTCAGAGACCTGGTTCAAACAGGAAAGGTTTTATAACTTCCAAGGTTACGATATTGTTCGGTCAGATCGTATGGATGGTTACGGTGGGGTAGCCATACTAGTAAAATCCAATAGATTATTTTCAGAAGTCGTAGTACAGAAACCAGCAAGAATGATGTGTACATGCATCGAAGTGAAACTTCTACCTAATAACAAAGCAGTGTACATATTGTCAATATACATTAAACCAAAGACTCGGATAGAAGTAAGAGAATGGATACAATTTTTCGAAAACTTACCACGACCTTTTATAATTGCTGGAGATTTCAACGCTCATCATCTTTCTTGGGTTGTGAGTTTAATGATGTCTATGGTGTTTCTTTGCTCAATGCTATTAATCACTGCAATCTTGTGTATCTCAATGATGGTGCACCCACACTTGTTACGTCAGGTAGAAAAAGTGCCATTGATCTGTCTATTTGTACGCAAGACATAGTACATTTAATATCTTGGTCAGTCATACAGGATCCTCATGGATCCAATCACCTTCCTATATATATGAAGTTTAATAACTCTGACTCAGGCTTACAAACCTATGGTCCAGTTCACAACATATGGGTTCTTAAAAGAGCCAACTGGAATCTGTACACGACAACACTAGAGGAAATGAGCACCGCATGTAACTACAACAATTTCATAGACACGATAAACACAGCTGCAAACATTTGTATCCCGAAAAGAACAATAATAAGAAATAAGTACTGGAAGCACAAACCAAAACAATGGTGGAATGAGACCTGCAACAACATTGCTCATAGGAGAAAAGAAGCTTTCAGATTATGGAAAGAAAACCCAAACATACAAAATTTACTTGAATTCAAACGAGTTGATGCCATCGCAAAAAAAAATATTCAAAGAAACAAAAAGAATTCAGTGGAGGAAATATGTTGAGAGCCTAAATCAGACAACTCCCATCACTGAAGTATGGAAAAAGGTAAATAGTTTTAAGAATCGTAAGCAGCAGAATAAGTTACCTATTGATCTGGAAGCGAATTGGATAGAAGAATTCCATGCCACAATCTCACCAGACTGGGCAAAAGAATGCATAGAATACAATCAGTTATCTTTAAAAACTGTTCCCAGAAACAACTTGTACTTACTTGAACGTTTTGAGATGTGGGAATTAGAAAGATCGTTGAAACTATCTAATAATACTTCACCAGGCGAGGACAATATATTTACTTACTCCATGCTGTTTCACCTCCCATTTAAACATAAAAAGTCTCTGTTAGAAATCTATAATAGTATCTGGACTGGTGCAAGTCCTATTCCGGATAGCTGGAAGAACTATATAATATTACCTATTAAAAAGAAAGACAAACCGCTAGACCTCTCAAGTTCGTACAGACCTATATCTCTGGCATCTTGTATTCTTAAAACTCTGGAAAGAATAATAAAGAATCGATTAGAACAATGGCTAGAATTTGAACACATCCTACCAAACACAATATGGTTTCCGGAAATTTAGGTCCACTCTCGAAGCTATTACTGTTCTCGTTACAGATATACTGACAAGATATACAATAAAGAAACATACAGCTGCAGTTTTTATTGACCTTTCCTCGGCTTTTGATAACGTAAATTTAAACATTTTGTACCATAAGCTGACATCAATAGGAATACCTCATGAAATATGTTCATTTTTAATTTCACTATACTCCGATAGACGACTTTCACTAAAATTAAACCAAAATCTTCAAGGATCCCGAACATCGAATTTAGGACTCCCTCAAGGCAGCATACTCAGCCCGCTACTTTTTATACTATATACAATGGACTTCGAAGTAAATTTGAATAACGTGAATATGATACAGTTTGCTGATGATATAGTTATCTACACCAACGGTACTACTATTTCAAATTGTCAGAACATTTTAAAAACAAACCTATGGTCAGTTAAGCACTGGTTAGATTCAAACAACTTAATTCTTTCTGAAAAAAAATCTGAAGTGTGTATTTTTACTAAAAAAAGGGACATAACTCAAGTACAGTTACAACTGGGACCATATCTTCTTCCAATCAAAAATTGTGTTAAATACCTTGGACTCTATTTAGACAGAAAATTACTGTGGAAAGATACCATCCACCATGCAATAAAAAAAACCGAGAACGCTATGAATATTTTGAGAGCATTCTGCCATACCAAATGGGGAGCAGATCCAAATACCGCTTTACTGTTCTATAAAACAATGGTTAGAAGTATATTAGACTATGGCAGTCACCTATATGGAACAGCAGCACATACTCACCGAAACAAAATAGAGACCCAGAAAAACACAAGTTTGAGAATATGTCTTGGTTATCTTAAATCTACCCCAATAAATATTATAGAAGTCGAATCTGTAGAACCTCCACTATCTTTCAGAAGGCAGCTAATTAGTCATAAATTTATGGCTAAAGCCATATCCAAAGAAGCCAGCTATCTTCGTAACATTCACGACCTCACTGTCCTAGTACTCACCCATCCATATTGGCACTCAAAAGCTACTCCATTCCTAGTAAACAGCTATACCACACTGGCACAAATCTCTAACTCCCTGTCTATCAACAAAACTATACCTATCTACACCGAACCTCCCCATGTTTTCTTTTCAAAACATATAAAAACATACTACCTGGACCCAAAAGAAAACTTTCTAGAAACCATTAATGGAAGATGGCCTGAACACCAATACATATATACTGACGGATCCAAGTTGAATGGAAAAGTAGGCTGTGCCTTTTATGACGCAACTCTTCCCAATATTACAAGTTCAAGCTACCAGATGAGTGTTCCATATATACCGCCGAAACAATTGCCATAGCAAATGCATTTAGATACGTCCAGTCGAGAAACACACAGAATCATGTTATATTCACTGACAGTAAAAGTGCAGTTGACCGAATAACAAACTTGAAATCATCGAAAAACCTTACTAACATAGAGGCAGAAATATTAAAACTGAACTTTGAAGCAACAAAACAAAGGAAAACAATAACTGTAGTGTGGATTAAAGGGCACTCAGGAATAAAAGGTAATGATGCAGTGGATACACTAGCCAAATCAGCCACTGACACAGGTTACCATCTATCTAACCACCAATATTGTTCCATATACAGATCTTACCTCCAAGTTTACTTCACATTTAAAACAATTGTGGCAGCAAGAATATAATTCATCAGTCACAGGGCTTAACTATGTCGGCCACCAAAATAACATACCATTGAAAAGCTGGTTTCATGAATTAACCAAACGAAACTTCATTGTTACAATAAACAGAATAAGATCTAATCATGCTATGACTCCTTTGTACAAATATAAAATAGGACTGGATGAAAACCCATATTGTCCATGCGGAGAAGTTGGTGATATGAACCATGTAATCCTAGAATGTTCAAGAAATAAGAAGAGCATAGAATCATTTTTCGAAGAAATAGTAAATCTCAAATTCTGTTTGCCAACCAGTCTAAATTGTATAATTTTTAGTAATAATATTAACTTATATCAATGTTTGTATAATCATTTAATTCGTTGCAAAATGAAATTGTAAAAAACTAACACCATTGTAAGCAATTCTGCGATACAAAATATTATTGTAAGTGTGTTCACGAAAAAATTAACATAAAAAATAATAATTAAAAAAAAAGTTAAAAAAAAAGTAAAATAATGATAAACAAATAAAAAAAACAAAAAAAAACAATGAAAAAAAAAAAGGAAATAAAACTAAACAAAATACTACATAAATAAAGCATTAAAAAAAACAAAAATATAATTAAAAAAATAAAAAAAATATACATATAAAAAATGCACTAAACAGAAACACACACATTTTACTAACACAATAACATTTATCCTAGGGTGTGAGAATTTGAAAAATCAATTTATTTATATTGGATCAAAAAAAATGCTCCCTTTATATTTCATAAATAAAAAATAAGTCTGGCTAATTGGTTCATGCCAAAGCCAATTATAAAAAAAAAATCAAAATCGGTATGATTTGACTTGAACTTTCAAATGCTGCAAGCAGAATTGCTATTTTATTTTTCAATCAAAAGTTATTCGGGTTCAAAAATTGCAATTTCTCGATTTTTGAAAGTTTAACCGGGTTTATCTCGAAAACTATGCATCATACGAAAAAACTTATATAATAACATTTTTTACTTGAATGACTCAAAAAATACAAAAAATGTTTAATTTGCCAAAAAATCGCTTTTTTGTGATTTTGCAAGTCTTTTGTTTATAACAATCTCATCGACATCCGGACCAACTGTTACCCAAAAATTCGTGTTCTACGGGTCAAAATACATAAAAATACTTGGGTAAGTCCATCTACATAAAGGAGACCATTGTACCCACCCTGGCGACAGCACTACACCTACATTTATAATAAAATATGTTTGATTTTTTATTAAATGTGTTGTACTAAATTATATTATTAAACTGTTGTATTAAAAGTGACTCTATTATTAAATAACTATACCTATATAAGTTATGACAGCTATGACGCATCGACTTTTTTTTTAACTCGACACAAGTTCCGGAAGATTGTTTAAAAATACATATTATAGTAGTATAAAAGTAAGTTACTTTATAGTTGAAACGGAAATCGGTCAAAATGCGCAACAAAGTAGCGATATCAACGTTTAAGAAATTCGAGTAGCCGCTTTAAAGAAAAGAACATGCCAGTATTTTAACACCCCATTAATCATTGTAAATTAGTAATTTTAGAACTTACAGTAAACATTTGCATACTAGTACAGCTAAAATTATTAGACGATAAAACATTAAGCAAGAGAAATTTAACGCTTTTTCTACTTTTTAGGACAAAAAAGCAATTTCATTAGCGGAACCGAATTCAAAATTATTCTGCGCATCATTTTTGAAACGCTATTTGGTTAAAATATCTCATTTTTGTTATTAAAAAAATATATTAATTTGTCTGGACTAAATTGCGGTTCTGTTGATATCAGAGGACTTGGTATTCACAAAATGTTGCCAAACTGAATTTTTTTATATTCGGTTTAAATTTTCTAGGGGATTTCCGAGCCGACATAATTGGATGTTGAAAATGTCAACCGTCACTCTTCATGCGATAATAAAGAATTTATCGTATTTCGTAATTTGAAGTCACTTAAATCACTGTTATAAATTTTCCATAGAAATTGGTTAAGTTGCATAGATTTTGCTTTTTAACTGACCCCACAAAAAGAAATCGAGAGGTGATAAATCTGGAAATCGTGGGGGTCATTCAACGAGACCTCTTCCAATACACCGACATGGAAACGTCTAATTCAAATATTTTCGAACGAATAGTGCGTAATATGGTAGGACGCCATGCGCCATCCTGTTGGAACGTCAACCGTTTCTAAATGTATCGGTCATTCTGATTTTCAATTATAACTGTTAATTATGGATCAATGGAGTCTTGTAATATTTCTATGTATTTTATGTCTATGGTTAAATCCTAATTTTGATATTTTTTAGGTTAAGTGTATAAAATCCACAAGCAATGTCTACCTTCAAACTAATTGACGTGAACGCAAATCTTACTCATAATAAGTACTCAGGTTGCTATGGACATCCCCCAACTAAGATCCACAAAGCCGATTTACAACAGGTTTTAGAAAGAAGTTGGGAAGCAGGTTTAGATCGGATAATAATTTGTGCCCAAGATTTAAACGAGAGTAGAAAGGGCTTAAAAATAGCACAAAGTGACAAGAGATTATTTACCACAGTTGGCTGTGCTCCTATAAATTGTTTACAATTTGAAGAAAATGGCGAACCTGACTCATATGTACAACAACTAAAAGATATAATTACTTTAGGCAAAGAAAAAGTTGTTGCTATCGGGGAATGCGGTATTAATACCTTCATGACGTACTATTATCCACTAAACATTCAACTGAAGTACTTTAGAATTCAAGTACAAATGAGTATATTATTTAATTTACCTTTAATTATATCCTTACATGGTAATGATACTCCTAAATTACTGCTTACTATCACACGTTGCTACCCAACATTAAGAGCAGCTGTATATTGCTTTGATCCTTCCGTAGAAATGATAAAAAAACTTGTAGACGCAGGGTTTTATATAGGATTAGATACATGGTCCTTTTTGTCTGATAAGACGATTGAAGCCGTTAAAATAATACCTTTAGACAAAATTCTATTTCAGACAAGCTGTCCATCTCATATAATCCATCACAGCTTTCCAACCTATTGGAATGTGTCTAAAGAGAACTTAGATCTGTTAAGAACAAAGAAAGAAAAGTGGAGGCCAGACTTTATGGTAACAGGAAGGAACGAACCATGTAATGTTAGACAAATACTTGATATGGCGGCATTTGTTACCAACATGAACAAAAATGAATTAGCGGAACAAGTTTATCAAAACACAATGCATTTATTTTTTCCTGAAAAAAATAGTTAATTTTGTCTGAAAATTTGAAATCCTGAAATCTAGTGTTTTTTATTTGTTTGTTTATATCCTTTAATTAATATTTTTTAAATCTCATCGCATAATATGATAACATACTAAGTTCTGACATAATTGATACATACTTTATGCTCAAAATGAGATTTGATATATGTGGAATACTAATAGTCTCAAGGTGCGGAAATTGTGCAAAAAAAGTGAACAAAATATACTTTACACTATTAGAGAGATTGTAATATTATATCAGAAATGCTACCATTTAATAAAAATTTGTTCTTTAAATTATATCATCATTATGCCTAAAAAAATAAAAAAAAGTTATCTTTTGAGTTTGTTAAATTTTTTTAAACAATTTCTGTCCAAAAATTTCGACTGGCACCCTTCCGATTTGTTTAAATGGACATTTTTGAACAGGAATCAGCAAAGAAACCGAATCGGAAACTTTTTCATACGACAGCGGCTTCACAACATTGACTATATGCATATGAGTATATGCTCGTTGCATATGCGTCGATATTCGCTAAACTACTATCGCAACATTGCGAAATACATAATAATATGAAAAAATATGATATCATTAGCGTCTACCAATACAATAATACCCTAATAGTGATTAGTTTGTCTTGTTATCAAATTTATCGTTGTTCCTAATAAGATACTTACACTAATAGATTATAAAATAGGTATGACATTATACTACAATTATTGCTATTAATAATTTTAACCACAAAATAAGAAAATATTCTGCGCTGTTAATTCTTTAATTTTTGTGAAATTTTGTTCATTTGAGTAAGTATCCCTATTCTCAAGAATCTCATTATAGCAATAATAAATTATATTTATTTTGGTTAAAGTTGGTTCTGAACAATTATAACTTGTTCCATTGTTAAGTTTATTTTTGATAAGAGGTTTTTTTGGAATTGGTATCTATTTATGAATACTTATTATAATTTTAGTTTTCGACTTGATCCTTCAAATGATTTGTGTAGCTATTATACAGGGTGTTTCATTATTAATTGTCCATATAGTAAGTGGAGAAACCTTAGCACAAAATACGAAGATTTAACCTAAAACACTTTAATAAAATGTGGTTCCTTACTGAGTTACAGGGTGTTTTATCTAAAAATTTAAAAATAATTTTTGCTCGGCATTTTAAAACTACTCGACGTATCCTTTTAATACTTGGCAGTAAGTATAGGTACTGTACAAACTACTAAATTATGTTAGACAAACGTTTATGGCTATTACCAGAGGCGTACGACGGGGGAAAGTGAATGGTTAACCCTTTCCAAATTCTACGCCACTGGCGAAATTGCTATTTTAGTTCAATTTTTGGATTCTTCAGTACTTTCTATGAAAATAATATATTCTTCATTCGTAACGATAAAGTCATTAGTTTTCGAGATATTTGAAGTTAAAAATGAAACGACACGGTTATTTTGATCAGTGTATTGTGTCGCTTCATTTTTAATTTCAAATATCTCGAAAACTAATCATTTTATCGTTACGAATGAAGAGTATATTGTTTACATAAAAAGTATTGCAAAATCAAAAAATAACACTAAAATAGCAATTTCGTCAGTGGTGTAGAATTTGGGAAGGGTCAACCAGCCACTATCCCCTGTCGTACGCCTCTGGTAGTAGCTAAAAACGTTTATTTATCTTAGTTTAGTAGGGTGTACAGTACATACACTTTCTGCCAAGTATGATAAGGATACTCCAAATAGTTTTAAAGTACTGGGTACAAATAATTTTTAAATTTTAATCATATGAATCATATCATAAATTAATCAAAATAACTGTGCCGTTTCATATTTAACTTCAAATATCTCGAAAACTAATGGCTTTATCGTTACCAATGAAAAGTATATTATTTACGTAGAAAGTATTGTAGAATCTAAAAATGGCACTAAAATAGTAATTCCTCCAGTGGCGTAGAATTTGAGAAGGGTCAACCATTCACCATCCCCTGTCGTACGCCTCTGGTAGCAGCTAGAAACGTTTGTTTACCATAATTTAGTAAGGTGTCTAGTAGTCGCACTTTCTGCCAAGTATGAAAAGGATACGTCAAATAGTTTTAAAATGTCTAACGGTTTCTACAAAATGTATAAACTCTGCTGGAAAATAAGCTGTTAAAAACCACGATATTGCCTATTAAAAATGTGCATACAGGGAAAGAACTTGATATTCACCAGCCGTCCAAGGAAACAACTTGACAAGTCCATTTTATTGCGGCAACGTTCATTTTGTCCTCAGAGTATTTTTCACAACTCCCCCACAAATAATTATTTTATATTCAAGTGTATTTTGAAATTAATTTTTTTAGTTTGTTACATATTCACTTTAAATATATGAATATCATTTTCATCATCATCATTTATAACAATTTTCATATTAAAATATTCCTGATTTCCATATTTATTTCATATCCTATTATTATATTATTAGCACCTAAACCTAGAGACCATAATTATTAGATATTGGTATAGCCGTTTTCAAATTACTACGGTTTGAAGCGTTTTTCGCTCTCTTGTAAAATTAGCAAAATGGCGCTTATCATGTTTTTCCCCTGGGCCCTCCAATAATTGTGATGTTTCATTTTTTGCTAAAATCAATATTTGAGGTACTACGTATGTGGTAAAGGCGCGAGCGTAGGACCTTGCGAAGATTGGTTAGGTATATATGAATTGTTTTTTGTTTTGAAAGAGAATACCGTTCTTAATCGTACACACTGGTAATTCCTTGGTCGAACATAATGCATTATTTCTTCATTCAAGATTCGATCATTAGATTTCCACCATAAACAAACTTTATTTACCTATAAATGTAGATAGGTCGAACATTTTGCGCATTCAAAAACCGAATCACACAAAGAGATTTCCAACAGAAAGATACTTCATAAAAAAAGGATTTGGCGAATTAATCGGGAATTTTGATTACATAAAACTTGCATTATTTGAAAAAATGCATTCGGCGATCTGGATCATCCTCATTGTTGTCCTGGAAATTATAAATTTTATGCGAATTAATAATTCTCTTCTGTTAGTACACGTAAAATAGACCTTTTGGAAATGTTTCTATCAGCTGCAATTTGCCTTTGCAAATAAATGCTCCATTAAATAATTGCTCAAATTAATTTGAAGATTTTTTGCTGCACCTAATAACACATCAAGGTTTTTATTATCATTTTTTAGTAAATGACCAGCATTTGCAACATGTTTCACGTAACCAGTTTCTCTACATTTTTCTCAATTTTGCCAACAATGGACTGAGTTATCTTGTTGTGTTCTGGTTTTATCTCCATATCCAACTATATTTATTAATGCTTGGATTCTTATGTTTCCGATAAGATAACTATTACTTATTTCAGGCAATAAACTAGTCCTTATAAAAAAATGCAAAGAACTGACTTAAGTGGGTGATCGACGTGCGAGCCATAATACTGCGGTTTTAAGAACGACGCTTTACTCGCGGCTCGTTGGTGCTGATCGACTAGCGAGCAACACAGTCGTGTCAACCGTCCACAGTCAACATGTAACCTTGTTACTTTCTTTTCTGTAGGAAGCTCGCAATGATTTAATTTTTTTCTTGACATCGGCTCTAGTTGAGTTCGATTCATGTTTTTTTACGATATTTAAGAGTTTAACACATGCGGCAAGTCGAATTGCTTTCTTTTTGTACTCTGGGGATGTACATTTCCATAAACAAGAACAGTCTCGTAAGCAATATAGAAATCCTAATAAAAAGTCGTGGCTGAGAGTTCGCATATCCATGATTAAAAACTGGTCTTTTTACTTCAACGGTCGCCGAAAACTGCCGCCTTGGCTCGCCAGCCGTGATACACGCGCAGTTTTGAACGACGAGCCTGGCTTGTCGGTAAATAAAACCGCGGTATTGCAATGATACACTGGCGAGCTTTACCGACGAGCCACAAAACCGCGGTTTTATTCGCCTGTCGATCAGGGCCTTTAGGATTCGACCCAAGCCAACTCGATTTTTAAAAACTAGACTTTTTGCTATATTTAGTTGTTCCTATTAGTCTAGGCGCCAGAGGGGTCACCGTGTCCTTTTCAATTCTGATGGACGAACTCAACGGTTTCTTATGGATTTTTGGCTGCTGATTATGAATTTCAAGGGTGGATTTCGATCCGAGAGGTCAAAAAATTGTTATAAACAATTTAATTGTTCATAAATTGTTTATAAGGCTCTGGCTCATGAACTAAAAGAGATAAAAAATGTTTCACATAAAATTTGTTCCTTGATAAAAAACGAAGAAAAAAACGTTTATTAATCTTAAATCCAACAATTATAACTCAAGATATTGTAAAATTAGTGCACAATGCAAATTGAAAATTGCAAAATAAGTATTTTTCGAAGCTCTATTGATCGTAACTCGGATTCTACGCACGAAAATATCCTTAGAAGGTATCATTTTAAAGCTTAATTAATAGGCTTCAAAACAAAGTTTGTTAAATTACGTTATCTTCATTTGTTTTAAAGTTATACCCGTTCGAAGTTATAATTTTCTTAAAAAAATTGTACATTAATTTGTTTATAAGGGTTTCAAGCAAATTTGAGCTATAAACATTTATACTTTAATTAACAATAATGATAGAAGAACTCAAAAGGAACATTTTGAGCTTACGAAAATGTTCGTAACTTTATTTTTGGCCAAGATATCGATATTTTAATAGCAAAAGCTCTGAGGCGCAAGATCGGCTCACAGCGTAAAGTTGTTCTAAAGCTATTTCCTTGTGGCATTAATTATTCTAAATGGGAAATAAGCCACAATTTAACTAAAAAATGATTTTATTAACGGTTCCACGTCCAAATCAGACGTCGTTGTCAAAATACAAAATATTAATAATTAAAACAAAAATGTTGTTGCTTAGAAAAACATTCTTCTAAAATAATTTAATTTAATCTGACTCAAAATACTTTAAAATGATATTGCTAATATTTATGAGTTGCGTTCCTGGGACGACTTTACTGAAAGATAGTTCATTAAACCTTTAATTAAAAATTTGATTTAGGGTTGGTTTCATGTAATCGAATGAACTATCTTTCAGTAAAGTCGTCCCAGGAACGCCACTTATAAATGTTGGCAATGTCATTTTAAACTACTTTAAAATGTATATGTCCGAATTCAGTCAGATAAAATTAAATTATTAGAAGAATTTTTTAACAAGCAACAACATCTTTGTTTAATTTATTAATATTTTTTCTTTTGACAACGACATACGATTTGGACGTCAAAACGTTAATAAAATAATTTTTTAGTTAAATTGTGGCTTATTTTAAATTCAGAATAATTAATGCCACAATGAAATAGCTTCAGAACAACTTTACGCTGTGAGTCGATCTTGTGCCTCAGAGCTTGCGCTATTAAAGTATCGATATCTTCGCCAAAAATAAAGTTACGAACATTTTCATAAGCTCTAAATGTTCCTTTTGAGTTCTTCTATTATTATTATTAATTAAAGTATAAATGTTTATACCTCAAATTTGCTTGAAACCCTTATAAACAAATTAATGTACAATTTTTTTTAGAAAATTATAACTTCGAACGGGTATAACTTTAAAACAAATGAAGATAGAGTAATCTAATAAACTTTGTTTGAAAGCCTATTAATCGACCTTTAAAATGGGACCCTCTAAGGCTCATTTGCATGCGCAAAAGCCGAGTTACAATCGATAAATCTTCGAAAAATACATATTTTGCAATTTTCAATTTGCATTGTGCACTAATTTTACAATATCTTGAGTTATAACTGTTGGATTTAAGTTTAGTAAACGTTTTTTCTTCATTTTTTATTAAGGAACAAATTTTATTTGAAACTTTTTTTTGTCTCTTTTAGTTTATGAGCCAGAGCCTTATAAACAATTTATAAACAATTAAATTGTTTATAACAATTTTTTGACCACTAGGATCGAAATCCACCCTCGAAATTCGTAATCAGCAGCCAAAAATCCATAAGAAACCGTTGAGTCTGTCCATCAGAATTGAAAAGGACACGGTGACCTCTATTTGGCGTGTAAGTCACTAGTTTTTCAACTAGATTTTATTTTCAGGTACCATGCAAGAGTAATGTCTACATTCAAATTCATTGATGTGAGCGCAAATCTTACTCATGCCCAGTACTCAGGTTGTTATGGACATCCTCCAACTAAGATCCACAAAGCAGATTTACAACAAGTATTAGAAAGAAGCTGGGAAGCTGGTTTGCAAAGGATAATTATTTCTACCCGAGATTTAAACGAAAGTATAAAAGGTCTGAAAATAGCACAAAGTGATAAGAGATTATTTTGTATGATTGGTTGTGATTATGCAAATTCTTTACACTTTGAAGAAAAGGGAGAAACAGATTTATATATACAACAAGTAACAGATGTAATATCGTCAGGAAAAGAAAAAGTTGTTGCTATCGGAGAATGTGGTCTGAATTCCTGTAATAAATATTATTATCCATTGGATTTTCAGTTGAAATATTTTAAAATTCAACTACAAATGAGTAAAATATTCAAATTGCCTTTTATTTTGTCCTTATGTGGAAACGACATTGATAAGTTAATGCTTAATGAGTTAAGTAACTATCCAGAATTAAGAGGAGTTATATACATCTTTAGTCCAACCGTACAAGTGATGACGCGATTTGTAGAGGCGGGCTTTTATATTGGGTTAGATACATGGTCTTTTAAGTCTGAAGAGACGATTGAAGCCGTTAAAATAATACCTTTAGACAAAATTATATTTCAAACAAATTGTCCAAATAGGATAATACTGCGCAGTTTTCCGGGGTATTGGTATATTTCTAGAAAGAACTTAGATGATTTGTTGACAACCAAGAAAGAAAAGTGGAGGCCAGACTTTATGGTAAACGAGAGGAGCGAACCATGTTGTATAAGACAAATACTGGATATGACGGCCCTTGTGACTAACATGAACAAACATGATTTAGCAGAACAAGTTTATCAGAACACCATGCGTTTATTTTTTCCTGGTGAGAATAATTAATTTTGCCTGAAAATCTGGATATATTAGGGAATCTTTTGGTGTTTCGTCTCGATGCTGAATAACTTGAAATTTTTGGTTAGACATGTCAATGTAATTTTTAGCAAAATTAAGCAAAAATGGTATTCAACACATCAATCAATAACGAATAGTATTTCTTTATAGATGAAACAGTAAACAGCTAGTCGTAAAATAATACGAATTATTGTAAAATGACAATAATAAAATAATGGTTTAACAATATTATTTAGTGGCATCATGGCAGCTAGAGAACATATTGTAACGAGAGTTAATTTTGACCGACTTCAAGTAACGGTTCAAACTCGGTATAGCCTGGAACCTTCTTTACCGAACACGTTATACAGTGCTAGTCAAAAGTCCGTACCCCCCTCGTATCTTTTGAACGGTTATACTTATAATAGTGAAATTTGGAGGGAGGAAATGAACGGACGTATGCTTCTTAACTAGATATGACAGGTGACGTAAAAGTGACAGATGACTTTACAGCGCCACTGTGACAGATAATTTTAAATGGTACCCTATGGTAAGCGATACCTCGTTTGATAGGTATTGAAAATACTTATTCAGCGATACTAATTTTGTTTGAGTTTAAGCTCATTTGGATAAATAAATGAAATAATATAAAATTGTAGTCTCGCATTTAATTAATAAAAATTCAAACCTCCGCCTATGGTTACTTGTCAAAAAGGTTGACGTTGACGTAAAAACTACTAGAGAGCTGAAAAATGTCAACTTTTTTGACAAAATAACCATGGGCGGAGATTTGAATTTTTTATAATTAAATGCGAAACTACAAAGTTATATTTATTTCATTTATTCACCAAAATCCAAAATCAACTTAAACCCAAAAAATTAGTATGACTGAATAGGTATTTTAAATACCTTTCAAATGAGGTGTCACTTGCCATAAGGTCCCATTTAAAATTATCTGTCACAGTGGCGCTGTAAAGTTATCTGTCACTATTACGTCACCTGTCATGACTAGTTGAGAAGCGTACGTCCGTTTATTTCCTCCCTCCAAATTTCACTATTATATGTATAACCGTTCAAAAGATACGAGGGGGGTACGGACTTTTGACTAGCACTGTATACTAGACGCAGCAAGAAGCGACTGTCAGAATACCGGTACTAGAGATGAGCAGAACTTTCTGGAATAACGGTATTATGTATAAACGAGGAACGTTTTTGTTAGTAGAGTTTAGTTATAAGATACACTCAGAGTTGTAAACTTATTAAAATAAATAGTTGCATATAAAACCGTGAGTTTTATTTAATTATTTAATAAAAAGCTACAATATTCAATATCTGTGATATTCTTTTTCTCATGATCAACTTTCAGTGCGTCACAGTTTTTCGATTTCTTTCTAACGCATTAAATTGTATGTGACAGAAAAAAGGACGTCTGTAGTGATTACAGGCATTTACAACATTTATTCTAGTTGTCGATAGATGGCGTCATAATAAAAAAAATATTTTTTTTAATTAGATAATAATATTACAAATATAATCTGTATAATTTATAAGACTATACAAATCAAAGAAAATACCATTTTATAAATGCAAGAAACACATTTGATTTGTTTTTATTCCAAATTGAAAATAAAATGTGACAACTGTCAGATTTAACTAAAATGTCATGTTAGAATAAATATAAATGTGTATTATCACGGACTTACCCTTTTTCCTATCATTTTTTACGCACTGAAAAATGCTCATGAAAAGGACAATACCTACTTTTGATGGCAAAATAAGAAAAAAGAGAACTTAACTCTGATCTCCATCTGAATATTTATAGGGGAGTGCATTTAGATTTTCACTTCGGAAGAAATCAAACAATATAGAACTTCTTTGTAATTTCATTAAGAAATGTTTAATAAACATAACATACCAAAAAGTTCTACTCGAGAAGTGGGTGCTTCATTTTTTATTAAACAAATGAACTACGAAATTAGATGTTTTTTTAAATAACGCCGAAAATATAAATTTTAGAAAAAAACTGACTTGACCATTGAAAAATTCGGAAAATTTTACAAAAAAAACCTTATATAAAGAATTTTCTAAAATTAAATCTGAATCTTCTATACCCTTCTCACAAACATTGGCGCACTGTAAACTAACGTACGGTGAAGTGCACGGTTGAGTTATTTTAATGTAATTCTTTAACTAATGGATCAAATGAAATTTTATAAATTGAACATGAAAGAAGAATAATTAAGCTATCTTATGGTTATATTCAAAAAAAATCTCAAAAATTTAATTCAAATGATATGAAGTCTCAAAAAATGTAATTTTTGAAATCTTCGTAGTTTTATAGAATTACCACCACTTTAAGACGGTATTACTCAAGTTTGAACAAATCTATTACAGTTTTATAAGGGCTTTTTTAAATCTTAGGACGTAATCTTTAAAATGCACTGAATTATTTTACTTTAGAAATGAAATAAACTATTTCTTTTTAAGAAAATTAAGAAAGATAACAAAAATATAACACAAAAACCGAAAATTGCCAGCTAAAAAAATGTTTATACAAAGTGATCAAAACTTTTTTCTGTAAAACTTACCTAAAATACATTTAATAATAAGCTTCACCAATAATAAATGTTCAGCAAAAAATTTTTTTTTAGCTTTTATACAGTATGTATTCGTAACTTGGAACCTATTGATAACTTTTTTATTATCAGTTTTACGAAAAAAAGTTATTCTTTATAAAACACTCTGCATCGTATATAATCTAAGATGCAATCATCAAATATCAAATTTAATTAATGTTATACGAGGTATGTCAATAAATATGAATTTCACTCAAGAGTAAAGTACCTATACATTTCACAATATCGAAAATTGTTATTAAGAAAAGTTGTTTGGAATTAAAAAATTTGTTTTAGTGTTCAATTACATCCTTCTAATTAAAATATTGTGAATAATAAAGGCACTTAACTCTTAAGAAAAATTCATATTTTTTACATAACTCGTATAAAATTAAAAAAGTTTGATATCTGATGGTTGTATCTTAGATTTTAGACCAGGGAGAGCATTTTATGAAGAATAACTTTTTTTCGTAAAAGTGATAATAAAATAGTTATGATAATTGTAATAAAAATATGATGAGTATCGGTAATTTGAGAAAAAATTGATTTTTTTTTCGATTAGAATGATGTAATTCTAATATTGTAACATATTTGATGAATTTAACGATATTTTTAAAATTATTTATACAAAACAATTGTTATTGTTTAAACAATTAGCGGGCAAATCTGTTATCAGAACTTTTTACTTTAACATGTATACAAACTAATAAAAAAAGTTTAGAAAAATATAAGTTTGTTTGAATTTTTCCGAAACAATGCATGTTTTCGTTCTAATTGCACTCCCTAATATGTATTTTTGTATGGCCTTTTATAAAAAGTTTCATTTATTCATCGCCAATTCACGACATGGAGAAACTCAGAAAATAGTGTGTCTCTCCATGTCGTGAATCTGAATGAAAATCTCCACCTCTTTATTCATCTTTCTCAGAACCTCGTTGTTTGTGACGTGTTCTGTCCATATTTTTAGAATTTTTCTATACACTCACAACTCGAATGATTCCAGTTTTTTCATTGATGCCGCATTCAAGGTCCAAGCTTCCATTCCGTAAAACAGAGTCGAGAAAACGTAGCACCTAGCCAACCTTACTTAGTTCTAACTTTAGATCCCTTGTGCAGAGCACTTTTCTAATTTGGTTAAAATTCGCTCTAGCCTTTTCTATGCTAATTTTAATCTGGAAGTAATCATTTGTGGAGTTGATCATTGTTCCAAGATATGCATATTGGTCTACTAGTTCGACATTGGTTCCGTTTATGATGAGATTCTCGTTACGTCTTTGAGTTTTAGATATTCCCATAAATTTTGTCTTCTTGATGTTCATTTTTAGACCGTATTCTTGGATATACAGGGTAGTGAAAAAGTATTGAAACACGGTAATTTCTTGGAAACCTCTAGAACGATTTTTATGGATTTTGGTGGGTATGGGTATGTTAATGCGGCCGATATTATAGAGTATAGAGGTAATTACATTGTTGTCAAATCTTCCGTTTTTCTGTAAATCTAATGAACTTTCTTATTTTAAATGGAACACCCTATATATTTTTCACGTTTTAAAGTCCTTAAGAAATAGTGATTATTTTTCATGTTATATTCCCTATACCTAAATGCCGTAATTTCGGAGTTATTGCTACATTTATTAAAACAATAAGATTTAAACAAATTATAAAAATTAATTTGTTCGGCCCGGATAGACATTATTTTAGGTGCTTTGGATCGTTGGGAACAAAAAAGGTCTATTGTAATTTTCTTGTAAAGTTAGTTGTTTCCGAGTTATAAACAATTTAAAACTGAAAAAAATCGAAAAAATTACGATTTTTAAGATTCAAAAACACAAGAAAAAATTTTTTTTTGAAGTAACGAAGTACCTAAATTCAAGATCAAACTTTCTTCTATCATAGTCCGTTCTTTAACGGTAAAATATTGCAAAACCTCTAAATTTTAAAGAACCGCTTGGATTGACATGAAATTTGGCATACACATAGCTAACAAGTCAAAGAAAAAAAGTGATATTGTGCCGATATGTGCTTTTACCCTGGGGGTGGTTTTCACCCCCTTTTGGGGGTGAAAAAATATTCGTCCAAAGAAAGTCAGGAAATGGACAAACTGGCTAATTTTAAGTAACTTTTGTTCTATAGAGTTTTTTCACAAGTCAATACTTTTTGAGTTATTTGGCAGTGAATATGTTCATTTTTTCAACACGCTCAATAACCACGCTTTTAGACGGTTTTTCGCAAATAACTCAAATAGTAAGTATTTTGTCGAAAAAACATTCTTATCAAAAATATAGCTTGTAAAAAATATAAAAAAAAATGGTGTATATATCACGTCTCTACACCTAGTAGAATCAGAGTTATAGCTAATGAAAAATAGGTTTATATTCGTCAAATTCCAAATGGAATATTTTAACGTGAAATAACCAAAAATGAAGCACATTTCGGGGAAAACTCATTGAAACTTATTTAAAGTGTTTAAAAGCTTCATTTTTGTTTTATAAAAAAAATTTCTAGCATCAAAATTAAACAAGTTACGCTCAAAATAAGGTTAGTCCCTTTTGGTTTTGGTAAAAAAATCGAGAAAATCACCCCCTAATTAGTATCTTAAAGGAACTTAATCGTTACGACTTCACAAGTTTCTTGACTCGTGTACATATTGTTTATATGATCTGTAAGTTTCATCGGTTCAAAGTCTTTATTATTGAAAGGGCTGTAGTTAAAAGGGTTGAACGAGTCACTGATCACGAATGTATGCAAATTTAGAAACACCAAATCTTAATCAATTTTTGTCTAACAGAAAAACAAAAAAATACATGATATTCAGAAAAGCAAATCTGACTTTTTTTGTTTTTCGAGATTTTTGGTACCTCTAACAATTTTTAAGTTATTTTGAAAAAAAGCATATTTTTCAACATTTAAATTTTTAAAAATTTTACTTTGAAACCACATTTTCTCAAAAATAAGCACTTTAAATCGATAAAACTTACAGATCATATAAACACAACATAAGTAAAATAATTTGTGGAGCAGTAACGATTAATTTAATTTAAGTTGCTAATTAGGGGGTGGTCTTCCCGATTTTTTTTTGCAAAAACAAAAGGGACCAACTTTATTTTGAGCGTAACTTGCTTAAATTTAACGCTAGAAACTTTTTGTAAAAACAGAAATAAAGCTTTTTTTAAACACTTTAAAAAAGTTATTATAGGTTTTCCCCAAAAAGTGCTTAATTTTTTGGATATTTCACGGCAAAATATTCTATTTGAAATTTGATAAATATGAATCTATTTTTCATTGGCTATAACTCTTTGAGTTATTTGCGAAAAACCGTCTAAAAATGTGGTTATTTTGTTGAAAAATGAACATATTCACTTGCAAATAACTCGAAAAGTGTTGACTTGGCGAAAAAGCTCTATAGAACAAAAGTTACTTAAAATTAGTCAGTTTACCCATTTCCGGACTTATTTTGGACACATATTTTTTCACCCCCAAGAGGGGGTGAAAGTCACCCCCAGGGCAAAAGCACACATCGGCACAATATCACTTTTTTTCTTTGACATGTAAGCTATCCGTATGCCAAATTTCATGTCAATCCAAGCGGTTCTTTAAAATTTAGAGCAAAAACCGTGAAAGAATGGACTATCAGCTCACTATAGGAATTTTTGGCACGTTTTATTCTAAAACATTGTTTTGTTAATTGTTAATGAAGCGCATATGAGATGACGGGCGATCGGGCATTAACAACAAAAAAAAAATGTTTTAAAATTAAATAAGACCAAATCACTTATCGGTATCTGATACAATAAGGTTCGTACTTGAATTTAGGCAATTTTTATAATTTTTTAAAAAATTTTTGTTTAATAAATGTAGCAATAACTCCGAAACTACGACATTTAGGTATAGGGAATATCACTTGAAAAATAATCGGTATATCCTAAGGACTTCAAAACGTAAAAAGTATACAAGGTGTTCCATTTCAAATAAGAAAGTTTTGACAACAATGTAATTACCACTATAATATCGGCCGCATTAAAAGACACACCAAAATCCATAAAAATCGTTCTAGCGGTTTCCGAGAAATTAACGTGTTTCCAGACTTTCTCGCTACCCTGTATATCGCTATTCTGTTAACCAGTCTCTGAAGATTAATATTTTCGGCTATTTGTTCTTTACTGATTACTATTATTCTGAGTTGAAATGGTCAGAAATGGTTCGTAAGATTTTCTATGGTCTGTGAGAAATCCATCAAGCTCAGGGGATTATTAAGAAGCATTTGATGTAATAAAGCTTTCACTTGGTACGGTAGCTCCTTAAAACATGGTGCTACTATTAGAGGTTTAATGTATTATAATCAGCAAAACTTTTACCTTTACCATTCCATAAGAATGCGTTTACGGTTACCATGAGATTCGTATTTAACTTGCCTATTTGAACTATCCATTGATTCCCAAAGCGGGTTATCTATATATTTAGACAGCTAAGAATATCTATTAGACTGGGCTGTATCGTCGGCCCCTCTAGCCAAATTATAAACTTACTCAAAAAGGGGTCCTTATAACATATCCACAGGGTGCCGGACGGTGCCGTGGTCGAAAAATTGTTTAAACAATTTTTTTTTAAACAAATTCACAAAAATAATTTTTTCATTTCGAATAATTAGTCCTGTCGCCAGGGGGGTACAACGGCCTCCTTAATTCAGATGGACTTACCCAAGCTTTTTTGTATTTTGACCCGTAGAACACTAATTTTTTGGGTAACAGTTGATCTGGATGTCGATAAGACTGTTATAAACAAAGAACTTGAGGAATTACATAAGAGCGATTTTTCGCAAAGCAAAAAATTTTTTTGTATTCTTTGGGTGATTCTCAGCAAAAAATGGTCTTACACGTGTTTCCGTAGGATGCATAGTTTTCGAGATAAACGCGGTTGAACTTTCAAAAAATCGAAAAAGTGCAATTTTTGAACCCGAATAACTTTTGATTTAAAAATAAAATAGCAATTCTGCTTACTGCATTTGAAAGTTCAAGTCAAATTCTATCGGTTTTGATGATTTGCATTGCTAAAAATTAAGTTTTTATTTGTTAAACAAAGCTATAAACACATAGTGTTTCCCGTGCCCAATGCATGCGTTTTAATGTACGCAATCTACGTAGAAATTGTATGTATGCGCGTCTACTCGTTTGATTTCAAATGAGAAATGCATTGAAAACATCATTCAGTCACCATGTGTTTATAGCTTTGTTTAACAATAAAAAAATTAATTTTTAGCAATGAAAGTAATCAAAACCGATAGAATTTGACTTGAACTTTCAAATGCGGTAAGCAGAATTGCTATTTTATTTTTCAATCAAAAGTTATTCGGGTTCAAACATTGCAATTTTTCGATTTTTTGAAAGTTCAACCGCGTTTATGTCGAAAACTATGCATCCTACGAAAAAAACTAGTAAAAACATTTTTTGCTTAGAATGACCCAAAAAATACAAAAAAATGTTTTGTTTTGCGAAAAATCGCTGTTACGTAATTCCTCAAGTTCTTTGTTTATAACAATCTTATCGACATCCCGATCAACTGTTACCCAAAAAATTCGTGTTCTACGGGTCAAAATACATAAAAAAAAACTTGGATAAGTCTATCTGAATTAAGGAGGCCGTTGTACCCCCCCTGGCGACAGGACTAAATATTTTTTAGATAATTTGGGTCATTATGAGAAACAAGGTATCTTGTCATTTTTCTCTAAAATTGATTGTTGTCAAGTTTTTTTTTCTTTGGAGTTGTATGACTACGGGCCCTTCAAGGCTCATTCGCCGATTCACCAATTTTGCTCATTTATTTTACAATATATTTTTTCCTATACCTATCTACTTAACATTTTCTATCCTACTTATTCTACATACTTTATAAGGAATGACCACTGGTCAGTGGGAATACCACATCAGGCAAAAACACAGGTTTACTTATATATTATAATAGATTTTAATTTCGGTCTTTACATTAGTTAGTTTATAATTTGATTTTTATATTTTTAATATGTTTTATAAATAATTGCATTAATTCTGTATTATTAATTTGTGATAATATATATGTTAAATTTATTGGGTGTTGTCAAGTTATATGCGATTAAAAATGTGAAAAATGCGAAAATGGTCATTTTCAAGGCTTAATATCTCGATTAAAAATTATTATTATGAAATTCAAAAAGTGACCAAATCAAGTTTCAAACCCCTTCTTCAAGGTCCTGAAGAGATTTTTGTCATTATTTTATTACAAAGCTGCTATTAGGGCAGTCAATGAGGGTATTTGGCTCCGAATTCCATCCTACTATATCGATTTACTTGATATTTTCACAGTAAGTAGGGAATAGCTCAAGAAACAAAGTCTACCCTATGCCGATGTGCGCTTTTATCTTGGGGGTGGTATCCACCCCTTCTCGGGGGTGAAAAATGTTTTGGTTAAAATAGCCACGGAAAAGGCTAGAGAACCTAATTTTAAGCAAAAACTGTTCTATAATTATTTTTTGAAAACTCAATACTTTTTGAGTTATTCGTGGTTGAAAATTGGCCATTTTCATTGAAAAATGACACCTTTTTGGACGGATTTTTGCGAATACCTTAAAAACCATGCATCTAACAAAAAAACTATATAAAATATTTCTGTAAGTTATAAAAAAACAAAGAGATTCGTTCCTTCATAAATCTTCTAGTTAAAATACAAAGCGAGATATGGTAGGTAAGAAGAGTTTGTTTTTTTGCTGCATGCTCAAATCGGTGTATTCAACTTGAAATAACAGAGAAACTGTCGATTTTAGGTGTATAATGCTACAAATATCTTTTGTAGTGCTTGAAAAGACCTTTAAAATGAGCAATACTAAATGTCGATTACATTCAAACTAAGCAAGATATTCTGCAAAAAAGTTGATGACTAATGTATTTTAAGAAGAAATGAGAAGTATATTTAACCCCTCATCCATCAGAATTTAAATACATCGTTTTCTTTTTACAATACTTTTTATTATAGTGTTATTTCTATGTAAAACAAAAGAAAAAATTGGAAAATAATTCAACATAGGACTACTATAAGATAACAGAAGAAGTATGAACAGGGAATAACCAACAGACTATTCAGGGAGCAAGAAACGTCAAACCCCGACAAACAATGGGAAAATATAAAAGAAGCAATCTTGAACACAAGTAAAGCAATCCTAGCGAAAACCAAAAGAAAACACAAAACAAAAGATTGGTATGATGAAGAATGTCAAGAAGTAGCAGAAGCAATAAGAAAGGTAAGACTTAAAAATCTCACAAATGACGAAGAAAGCACTAGAGAAGAATACAGAGAACTGAGAAAAATCATGAAAAGAAAATGTAGAAGCAAAAAGAGAAAATACAACGAGAACAAGCTGAAAGAAATAGAAGAAAAATTTCAAAAAAAAAGAAATAAGATCATTCTACCAGGAAGCAAAAAAATGGAAAGAGGATATCAAAAAACAACCCATATATGAGAGATGATAAAGGGATGCTGCTAAATGAGCCGGAAACAATAATGGGAAACTGGCAAAACTATTTCACAGAACTGCTAAATAAGAGCGAAGTACAAAATGAAACGAACCATGCAATTGAAGATGATCAGATAGCAATAGAAATACCCACAGAACAAGAAATAAAGAACGAAATAAGGAGCTTGAAAAATAACAAAAGCCCAGGAATAACAGAAATATCGGCCGAAATGATAAAATCAGGAGGGAAAAGACTACAGAAAGAGATATATGACCTGATAAAAAGAATATGGGAAGTAGAAAAAATGCCAGAAGAGTGGACCATAGCAAGGATATGCCCTATACATAAAAAAGGTGATAGAATGCTATGCGAAAACTACAGAGGCATCGCACTATTAGAAATAGTTTACAAAATCTTGGCACACAGTATTAGAAAAAGGCTAAGTCAATATTCGGAAAAAATACTGGGAGAATACCAGGCAGGTTTTAGAAACAACAGATCAACGACTGACCAAATATTTGCCTTAAAAGAAAGACAGACTACCTGTTACGAACATAAAACAGTACTATATGCTTTGTTCATAGACTTTAAGCAGGCTTACGACACAGTAAATAGACAGCAGATGTACAAACTGATGAAAGAATTGGGGATACCAAGTAAAATTGTTAGGATGATAAAGATGACGATGGAAAACACAACAAACGAAATAGCTTGGAAAGGGTATACATCCAAAAAGTTTGAAACCAAGGAAGGATTACGACAAGGAGACCCACTATCAACAATGGCATTCAATCTAACATTGGAAGGAATAATCAGGAAAAGCAGAATAAACATGCAAGAAACGATATTTAAAAACGGCCACCAATGCATAGCATTTGCAGATGATCTGACGCTATTAGCAACAAGCAAAAAAGAACTACAAAAGTTAATGAAAAACATAATAACAGAAGCCAAAAAATTCGGACTTAAAATAAACGAAGAGAAGACAAAGTATATGATAATGGGAGAGATACAAAAAGAAAAAGAGAATAACATCATAGTACAAATAGATGGAGAAAAAACATACTCGTTCAAAAGAGCCAAAGAAATTATTTACCTGGGAGCCAAAATAGATGAAAATGGTCATGAAGAAGGGGAGATAAAGGCAAGAATAGCCAAAGGAAATAAAAAATATGGAGCATTACGCACATTATTGAAATCCAAATACGTATCAAGAAAAACAAAAATAAGAATTTATAAGACTGTTATCAGACCTACAGTAACATACGCATGCGAAACATGGGTGCTCAAAAAGTCAGAAACAGACCTTTTAGAAAGATGGGAGAGAAAAATGCAAAGAGCAATATATGGAGGTGTGAAAACAGAAGGTCAGTGGAGAAGAAGAACCAATAAAGAATTGGAAGAACTATATCAAGAGCCAACGATCACGACGACGATCAAAGCACAGAGAATACGATACTTGGGGCACATCGAGAGAATGGGAAGTAAACGAATGCCAAAAATGGTACTTTCACGAAGACCAATACAAAAGAGGAGGAAAGGCAGGCCAAGGAAAAAATGGAAGGACAGTGTGTATGAAGACTTGAAGAAAAGTAACATTGACAGATGGAAAGAACTAGCATTGGACAGAAGGAGATGGAGAGAGGTGGTAAAGGAGTGTATAAAAAGACTGAAGTATAATTAAATAAAATTTTTAAGTTTTATAAGTTATGTAAGTTATAATATTAAGTTATTTATGTAATCAGAAATGTAAACATTTTAGCCCTAGGCCTACAAGGCCTGTTGCGCTTAATAAATAAATAAAAAATAATAATATTTCTATGTTTAAAAAGTTGGACTGGATTAAAATGAATGGTTTTTGAAAAAAATAAGATCAAATTATAGATCGCATTTTTAAATTTTCTTAAAAAATCTTCCTTTTCCTCCATGTAACTCAAAAAAGATAAGAGATACGAAAAAAGATACCACCCAAAAATGTAGGGCTTTTTCAGATAAAAATTTCTATTTTATTTTTCATTACCGTATCTCTTATCATTTTCAAGTTAAATGGAGAGAAAGGAAGATTTTTAAGAAAATTTAAAATTGCGCTCTATAATTTGATCTTTTTTTTTTTCAAAAACCATTCATTTTGAACCCGTCCAACTTTTTAAACATCGAAATAACACTATAATAAAAGGTATTGTGGAAGGAAAACAATGCATTAACATTTTGGTGGATGGGGGTTAAAATTACTTCTCATTTTTTCTTAAAATACATTAGTTATCAATTTTGTTTGCATCATATCTCGCTTAGTTTTAATGTAATGTAACTTTAATATAGCTCATTTTAAAGGTCTTTTCAAGAACTACAAAAGGTATTAGTAGCATTATACACCTAAAATTGACTGTTTCTGTTATTTCAAGTTGAATACACCAATTTGAGAATGTACCAAAAAACAAACTATTTTCACCTACCATATATCTCTTTTTGTATTATAACTAGAAGATTTATGAAGGCAAGTCTCTCTTTGTTTTTTTTTATAAACTACAAAAATGTTTAATATAGTTTTTTTAGCTAGATGCACGGATTTAAAGGTATTCGCAAAAATCCGTTCGAAAAGGTATTATGTTTCAATGAAAATGGCCAATTTTCAACCACGAATATCTTAAAAAAGTATTGAGTTTTAAAAAAACAATTATGGAACAGTTTTTGCTTAGAATTAATTAGGTTCTCTAGCGAATTCCGCGGTAGTTTTACCAATAAATTTTCCACCCCTAAGAAGGGGTAGGAACCACCCCCCAAATAAAAGCACACATCGGCGTATGGTAGACTTTGAATTAGGAGATAAGTAGAGGCTAGGTCCAAAATTTCATTAAAATCCATGCAGTAGGATAGAATTCGGGGTAATATCCTATTCTTGCCCCCATTGACTGGCGTATATTGTTAATTATTAACAATTAGCGCTATAGTCCAACTGTATCGTCGCCCCCGTTAGCGAAACTGTTTCGATTAGATATTTTTGCACAAACGTACTCAAAAAGGGGTCCTTATAACATCCACAGGGTGCCGTGGTCGAAAAATTGTTTAAACATTTTTTTTAAACAAATTCACAAAAATAATTTTTTCATTGCGAACTATTCTTTTTTAGATAATTTGGGTTATTCTGAGCAAAAAAGGTCTCTTGTGATTCTTCTCTAAAATTGATTGTTGTCGAGTTATATGGCCATTTTCGCATTTTTCAAATTTTTAATCGCGTATAACTCGACAACAATTAATTTTAGAGAAAAATCACAAGAGACCTTTTTTGTTCAGTATGAATGACCCAATTTATCTAAAAAAAATTGTTTAAATTGAAAAAATTATTTTGTGAATTTGTTTAAAAAAAATTGTTAAAACAATTTTTCGACCACGGCACCGCCCGGCACTCTGTGGATATGTTATAAGGACCTCTTTTTGAGTAAGTTTGTGCAAAAAAAATCGAATCGGAATAATTTCACCAACGGGGGCGACGATAAATCCTGGAATATAGCGGTAATTGTTAATGATTAAAAATAACAGGTTTGTGATAAAATAATGACAAAAATCTCTTCAGGACCTTGAAGAAGGGGTTTGAAACTTGATTTGGTCACTTTTTGAATTTCATAATAATAATTTTTAATCGAGTTATTAAGCCTTGAAAATGGCATTTTCGCATTTTTCAATTTTTTTAATCGCATATAACTCGACAGCAATCAATTTTAGAGAAAAATGACAAGAGTCCTTTTTTGCTCAGAATGACCCAAATTATCTAAAAAAAAAATTGTTCGAAATGAAAAAATTCATTTTGTGAATTTGTTTAAACGATTTTTCGACCACGGCATCGCCCGGCACCCTGTGGATATGTTATAAAGACGTCTCTTTGAGTAAGTTTGTGCAAAAAAATCGAATCGGAATAATTTCGCTAGCGGGGGCGACGATACAGCCCGGTCTATATCTTCGTACACAGACCTCCTTCTATTTCCACCAGTGTTTCCTATCCTGGGCTATTTGTATCCATCTCAGACCAGTATGCTCTTTTATTTCAGTGGGTTATAAAATGAATAAATAAATAAGAAACGCCTGTCACTGAACATATATTGACAATTATTTATAATCTCTGGGAGAAACTATCATTTACAAACCTAATTTCAACAAAAAACAGCCTTGTAAAAATAATATAAATGTAAGCCTAAACTACAATTAAAAATACATAAATTATGATCTCGTTAAAAGTGCCTAAGATAAGCTCAAAAGGACTATCTATTTTTAAGTAAATTAACAATATACCTCATCTGGCTTGGTAGTGCCGAACTTGTATCTTTGTTAAGAGTTTCAAGGGTCTCCTCCAACATTAAAATAAGAGACGCGGCGTCTGCCGGTCCAGTCTGAAACATTAAAACGTTAATTACGATTGATTTTCTAGATTTTTTTACTTTAAACATATAAAATAACAGTTACCAAACCAATTTGGTTAACACATTGTTACGACATTGTTCTGGAGCTATCTCCTTGAGACATTTTATATAATTTACTAATTTGTTTGGGAATAAAGCCACAATTTAAGTTTAAACTTAAATTTATTTGCCGTATCGACTTCCACTTCGGAAATCGTTATCAAAATAAAAAACATTAATAAATTAAACAAATTTTGTTTTTGTTGCTTGGTAAAAAAATTCTAATTTAATTTTATCTGACTCTTTCACATTGACAATGCAGACATATATTTACATTTTAAAGTAAACGAGTTTAAAAAGATATTGCCAATATTTAGGAATTGCGTTCCTGGGACGAGTTTATTTTAAGATAGTTCATTCGATTACACGAAATCAACTTTAACTTAAGAATATCCGCCAGAAAAATCATAGCATGTGACTTATCTTAAAGACAACCACATGTAATGATGTGACGAGGAAAAAACCAGAACAACACCTCATTTGATGATCCTCATGATCCTAACCCGACATGGTAAGTATTTACTCTGGGCCATGTATACTCTGGGCTAATTAGCAAAATACAAGGAAAAGTTATTTACCAGCAATTTTATTGCTGGAATCGAATCTTATGATTGTATATATTAATAATATAGGTATGCAAAGTCCGCAGATAGTGTGCTACTTTTTTTATAAACAAAATGGCGCCCGAAAATCGTGTTTTTTCAATTTTTGCTCTATAACTTCAAAGATTTTAATTTTACACCAAAAACACCCAAATAAAAATTCACCGTAATTAAATTCTGCATAGAGACGTGTTTTTCCCGATTTACTCCGACGAAATTTTTCCCGGGAAAATGTGGGTTTTTCCAACAAAACCTTTAATTTTCAACTAAAATTTTATATAAGTAAATATTTGTCAATAATTAAATAACTTATAATCAAGTATATTCAAATGGGAAATAAGCAAAATATTCAAAAATTCAAAACAACGACACCCGACTTGGGCGTCGAAACGTTAATAAAATCATTTTTAGGTAAAATTGTGGCTTATTTCCCATTTGAATATACTTGATTATAAAAATGCCACAAGAAAATAGCTTCAGAACAACATTCAATAACTTAGTAATATAAAAGCTCTTTTCATATAGATAATAATTCCAGAAGCCGATGAAAATTGAATGAACAGTTTAGCAACAATTTAATTGTTAATTAAAAATTTACGGTCGGTATAATAACCACAATAATTATGATACATAAGAATAACTATGATTTTTGTATAAAAAGGCACGGTACCTATCTAATGTACTTTATAGAATTGAAATTGGACTATTGAAGCGGCCTCAGGAATATTTTAAATTAGGACGCTTCTTTTAAAAGAAAAAACGTTTAATTGTGATGAGTGGTTCCTGAGATACAACCGGTCAAAGTTGACCGGCATTTACGGCAAAGATATAAAAAATAGGATCATAATTTTTGAACCATCACCTTTTTAGATTTGTCCTCTTTCTCCACACCAATTTTCATATCGTTAAAGTACTCATAACATATATTATTATAATAAAAACTATCAATATTACGAGTGAAAATTGCCAAAAATAGCAAAATTTCAATCAAAAATTAGGTTGGAGAAAATGTAATCTGAAAGTTCAATATCGGTATACGTTAAAAAAAATGCATTTTCTCGGCTTCCCAGCGAGTAATTTTCTTCATTCTTTTTTTGTTCCCAAGTAACTCGAGTAGAGCCATCTAACTAACGCATTATTAAATGTCAAACTTGCTTTTGTTTTGTTATAATAGATTAATTTATTTATAAGAAAAAAAACTACATATTTTTTTTAGTTGTAGACTTTTTTTAGGTAAACTTACTGCAAGTGTTAAAAACACAAATATTCTCATTTGAAAGCTGTATAATTATTTAAACAATCTTTATTTAAACAAATTAAAAATTTTTGTTAAAATAAATAAATAAATTTATTATAACAAAACAAAAGCAAGTTTGACATTTAATAATGCGTTAGTTATATGGCTCTACTCGAGTTACTTAGGAACAAAAAAAAGAATGAAGAAAATTGCTCCATGGGAAGCCGAGAAAATGCATTTTTTTAACGTATACCGATTTTGAACTTTGAGATTACATTTTCTTCAACCTAATTTTTGATTGGAATTTTGCTATGTTTGGCAATTTTCACTCGTAATATCGATAGTTTTTATTATAATAATATATGTTATGAGTATTTTAAAGATATGAAAATTAGTGCGAAGAGGACAAAAATAAAAAGGTGATGGTTCGAAAATTATGATCCTATTGTTTATATCTTTGCCGTAAATGCCGGTCAACTTTGACCGGTTGTGTCTCAGGAACCACTCATCACAATTAAACGTTTTTTCTTTTAAAAGAAGCGTCCTGCCGCTTTTTTTCCAATACCGTTTTCATGATTTAATTTAATATTTCCCGAGATATTTTATTTGTTTATAAGCCAGAAAATTGTTTATAATTTTAAAATATTTCTGAGGCCGCTCAAATAGTTCAATTTTAATTCTGTAAAGTACATTAAATAGGTACAGTGTCTTTTTAAATAAAAATCACAGTTATTCTTATGTATCACAAGTGTGGGTATTATAGCGACCGTAAATTTTTAATCAACAATTCAATTGTTGCTAAACTGTTCATTCAATTTCCATCGATTTCTGGGATTATAATCAATACGAAAAGAGCTTTTATATTACCAAGTTATTTAATTATTGATAAACAAATACTCATCTAAAATTTTAGTTGAAAATTAAAGATTTTGTTGGAAAACCCGCATTTTCCGGGGAAAGTTTTCGTCGAAGTAAATCGGGAGAAACATGTCTCTATTCAGAATTTAATTATGGTGAATTTTTATTTGGGTGTCTTTGGTGTAAAGTTAAAATCTTTGGAGTTACAGAGTAAAAATTGTAAAAAAAACGATTTTCGGGCGCCATTTTGTTTATAAAAAAGTAGCACACTATCTGCGGACTTTGCATATCTATATTATTAATATATACAATCATAAGATTCGATTATAACTTTTCCCAAAAATGACCTAATCTCCGATAATTATAATCTGCCCAGACTAATTGTAATGTGGAAAAATAACTTGTACAAAATAATTCCAGATATAAATTATATGTTTTACTAAAAATAAGTGAATGTAATAAATTAAATAAAGTAAAAACGTAAAGCTGTAATAGTTACCTGTTGATTAAGTAAACTGCTAAAAAACATATTCCACAAGTCAACTTTTAAATATCGTGGAAACCTATGGTGAATTGACCAGATATTATCCCTCTTCTGCAACTTAATATAAGTATCAAAGAGAAGAACGTGCGCTGTGGCTGCGACACAAAACAGATCTGTGTGGTAGTTCCACGGCCGCCCGTCTAGCATTTCACAACACACGAAGTCTTCTGTAGTAACTGGTCTTCTAAAAGTGGCGTTAGGCGGAAATAAGGACATATCAATACTACATCCGAAATCTATAAGTTGTAATCCTACAGTATTGTCGATTGTTAAGAAAATTAAAAAATTATCGGGTTTTATATCAGCGTGTATAATTTGCACTTGATGCATAGCCTGAATAATCTGCAACATTTGTATACACAAATAAATAACTAAACATTCTTTCATTGGTTTGGCGGATTTTTGTTTGTACATGTTCGCCAAATCTAGAAGGGAGCCGCCTGGTATATACTCCGATATTATGAGAGATGCCTGGTCACCTACAAAAGAACGAACATTTTAATATGGCTTTTAATATCCTACATGATAAACATTCAATAAAAAAAAAACAAATTAAGAAGCTACATTTTTGAAAATTATATCATACTACATTTTATAGATTCGCTTTTCTTTACAATTCACAATATTATACTTTCTGTGGACATACTCTTGCGAAACGTAAAACATTTTATTGTTATACTGATAATAATTGACATCAACACGGATCCACATCAATATAAAATGTGTGTGTGTGTGTTGTATTTTAAAATACAGAAACTACTACAGATCAATCAGAAATCATTACAGATCAATCAGAAAACTACATAACAGATAAACCTTGGTTTTCTAAAATGGAGTCGACAAAGGATATGACAAGAAACATATTATGCAGAATGAGATTTAACCACTGTCTTACACCATCATATATATTTAAACTACAGTCAGTTGGGTAACCTACAACACAAAATTTTGACCTGTTCTCTTATTTCTAATAACGTTAATATGTTTTTAAATCCACTGCATTCTTTGACTGATGTCCACCATCCCATTAATTTAAACAATTTATTAACATTAGAAAACAATGAGTTGGTATATCGACTATTGTATAAACATATTTTAGATATTAAATTGTAATTGTAAAATATAGAGTAAGTATTTCTTGTAAATTGAAATGTTGAAAAAAAGAAAAAAAATACACTTGCGATCATAAAAAGCGGGTCACTCGACGAATTATTCAAGTTAGATGTCTCGAATTTTCTAAACCTGTTGTCCGATTTGAGTGATTTTTTTAGTATGTTATAGCCTTATTCTCTAAAAATATCGCTATATTAATATTGTTGCTAGACAGGTAAATTGTCATTGTATACCGGGTGTAACAATCATATTGTGTTTATTCCTCAAAGTTCGGAACACCCTGTGGAATGTTTTAGCATAGATAAAATATTGAAATTAAAACTCGATTGTAGCCTTAGACTTTCTTAACATTTTCTTTTTTGTTTTATTTTTTTATGTTGGATAATACAAAAGTTAGGCACGTTAACAATTAACAATACATCAATACAGGGTGTTTCTAAATAAGTGCCACAAACTTTAAGGGGTAATTCTGCATGAAAAAATAATTACCGTTTGCTTTATATACGTATGGCTGCAAATTCTTCGGTTTCGAGATATAGGATGTTGAATTTTTTCTTACAAACTGATGATTTATTTATTGCTCTAAAACCGGTTGAGATATGCAAATGAAATTTGATAGGTGTTAAGAGGTAGTTATGGCGCATTTTTTGACATACAACTAAGAATTTTATATCCACCATTGGCGTGCATACGGGATGTAACTATAATGTTTATACCCGTATGCACGCCAATAGTGAATGTAGAATTATTAATTGTATGTCAAAAAATGCACAATAACTGTGTCTTAAAACCTACCAAATTTCATTTGCATATCTCTACGGACTTTAGAGCAATAAATAAATCGTCAGTTTGTAAGAAAAACTTAAACATCCCGTATTTCGGAAACGAAGCATTTGCGGACATATGTTTATAAAGCAAACTGTCATTCTTTTTTAATGCAGAATTACCCCTTAAAGTTTGTCGCACTTATTTAGAAACACCCTGTACTGATGAAGAGCATGGTTAGTTGTTAACGTGCCTAACTTTTTTATTATCCAACAAAAACAAATAAAACAAAAAAGAAAATGTTAAGAAAGCCTAAGGCTACAATCGAGTTTTAATTTCAATATATTTTATCTATGCCAAAACATTCCACAGGGTGTTCCGAACTTCGAGGAATAAACACAGTATGATTGTTACACCCGGTATACAATGACAATTTACCAGGGCCTTGATTTTTGACCCTTCGCTTCGTTATCGAACGTATTCGCTTCGTATACTAATCGATAACGAAGCGAAGGGTCAAAAATCGAGGCCCTGTCTAGCAACAATATTATTATAGCGATATTGTTAAATAATAAGGCTATAACATACTAAAAAAATCACTCAAATCGAACAACAGGTTTAGAAAATTCGAGACATCTAACTTAAATAATTCATCGAGTGACCCGCTTTTTATGATCGCAAGTGTATAAAAAAATATACAGAGTGGCCCAAAAGTCTGGAAACGGCCAATTATCTCGTAAATTGCTAGACATAATTGTACAAAATTTGAGGTCCACCTATTTTGGGATACGGAGATTCCATATTTGATATTTGCAATGTTGCCAGATTTGCCGTTTTTCTTATATTATTAGTAATTTTGGTTTTTCAAATTCATCACCCTGTATATTCAGTCACTATTGGAATCTCCTATTCAATACGAGTTCAACCATATGTAACACTAATGATTTTATGTAGTCTGGAAGGTCTTAAATACATAAAACAGAAGTCTGGCAACGCAACTGTCTCAATAAATTTTTTAATACTAACTATTTTCAACTACATTAAAACGTAACAATTGATAGATTACAACATTTTTTAACATAATGGTTACTTTATCAAGTGTTCAAAATATGCTCCATTTGTGAGTTGACAGTACCCGAGTACCCTAATCGATGGTAGAATGCATCTACCACATTTCTCCATGATTGTCTAGAAATTATTCGTGATTCATCAATAATTCGTTGCCTCAGCTCTGCAAGACTTGCTGGTTTAGTTTTGTAAACTGAATTTTTCAAGTATCCCCAATAAAAATAATCTTTAGGATTGAAATCAGGTGAACGTGGAGGCCATTCAATTCTACCTCGTCTACCAATCCATCGTCCAGGAAATATCTCATCTAAATAACGCCGAACATTTACACCAAAATGAGCTGAAGCTCCATCTTGCTGAAACCATATCTGATTAAAATTGGGCCCAAACAAGTTTCTCAGTGTAGGTACAATTTCATTTCTAAGTAACATTTCGTAAGAATGGCCCAATTAACTGAGTACCTACTATACCTGACCATACAGTTAATTTTTGTGGTCTTTGAGTATGGTTTTTACGCATCCAGTGTGGATTTACGTCGTTCCAGTATCTTAAATTGTGTCGATTTACACTTCCACACAGTGTAAAGGTTGCTTCATCGGAAAAACATATTCTGTTACGAAATTTTCATCATTTTCAATATTATCCATCATTATCCCAGTAAACTGTAATCTACGATCGAAGTCATCTTCACTTAATTCTTGCAATAAGTTAATTTTGTATGGTTTAAATTTATTCTTACGTAATACACGTAAGACTGAAGAACGACCTACATCATGTACTTACTTATGCAACCCTGCGTGAGGATGTATGTGGATCTTCAACAAAACTTTGTATTATATCTAAAGTTTTGTTGTCATTCATAACTCTTTTCGGTCTACCTGATCGGTATCTATCTTTTACTTCTCCAGATTCCTCAAATCGCTTTACAGCTTTTTGTACCGTCGCCTTATGAACAGGAGAACGGTTTGGGAAAGTATCATTGAACAAGTTGGCTACTTCACAATAAGATATTTTTCTGTCACCGTACCCTCTCATCATTAGAATAGTAATTCATTATTTTTCGTTAGGCGCCATTTTAGAGAAGCAATTTATCTTGCAGAACTTTTCAAAACATAACTACTGTCAGTTTTAGTCAATAATGTAAATGGTGAACAAATGTCAAAATCACAGCATTCTACATTTAAATATTTAAATTTATTATAATCTACATATTTTACACTGTTTTATGTATTTAAGACCTTCCAGACTACATAAATTCATAAGTGTTACATATGGTTGAACTCGTATTGAATAGGAGATTCCAATAATGACTGAATATACAGGGTGATGAATTTGAAAAACCAAAGTTACTAATAATATACGAGAAACGGCAAATCTGGCAACATTGCAAATATCAAATATGGAATCTCCGTATCCGAAAATAGGTGTACCTCAAATTTTGTACAATTATGACTAGCAATTTACGAGATAATTGGCCGTTTCCAGACTTTTGGGCCACTCTGTATATAAAAAAATAATAGAAAAAAAATAATAATTAAAAAAATATATAAGAAAAATGTAGATAAAAATGAATGACGAACTTGGACAGTCCATAGTAAAAAGCTTTCGAATTAAGTAGAGGGCTAAAGATGAATGTTGCTGTTTTTGCTGTGGAGCTCTGAGAACATCATTTTAAAAAAATAGGTACAAAAGAAAATATATTATAAAAGATTATTTAAAAAAAATACAAAAATAATTATTTATTAGTAGAACTATTTATTAGAGATTAATATTAGTATTAGTTTTAGGATAAGATACGAAAAAACGACTAATAAAATAAAAAATAGTAATATTGGCGAATGAATTTAGTGTCCGCAGTCATATAAACCCAAATAAACAACAACAAAAAATACAGAAAAAAATATTTGCGGCACAAATTTAAAATTGGTCAAGTATTTTTACGACATAAATATTTATTTTGTTTGCTGTACCGCTGAATCCACTTAGCGACAAGTGAATAATCAAGTCCACATTAACACTGCTGTGCGGCGAAAATATCTTTAAAGTCGACTGAACACCGACAGCACGACGGACAGCGTGCGTTGTTCGTCACGAAAATATTTTTGCGTTAATCCATGCGGCGCGCAGTCCACATCAACAAAAAGTTCAACCCACACGAACAAATTTGTGTCAAATACAACGTACAACATAAATTGTTATTGATGTGGATCCGCCTTTATATAAAAACGTGGGGTGAGGCAGGGATGCGTATTGTCGCCAATTCGTTTTAATGCCTACTCCGAAGAGATACTAAAAAGCCTGAGGATGAAACAGCTGGAATAAAGGTGAACGGAGTTCCCAGTCACAACATTAGATATGGGGATGATACTGTCATCTTAGCTGAAAATATTGAAGATCTTCAGAGACTGGTGAAGAGAATAGCGATGTATAGCCAAGAATACGGTCTAACAATGAACATCAAGATGACAAAATTTATGAAAATAGCTAAAACGCAAAGAAATAACGAGAATCTCCTTATAAACGAAACCAAGGTCGAACGAGTACACCGATATGCATATCTTGGAACAATTTTTTTTTTTTTTTTTTTTTTTTATTATCAGCATCAACCACTTTGGGTTATTAGCTGTACTGTCATTGATACATGGTTACTTAAATCTAATAGCATTTTGATTAGGTATTACATAAGTTCACATTTAGGAAACAATATAATAATTTACAAATTAAGAATGGGGTTTATAAAATGTTAACAGTGGTTATAGTTTGTTTAAAACATTAATGTCTTTCAAATAATTAAACAAATGCGTAAGCTTACAGTGTGATCCTAAGGCTGCTTTTATATTGAGAGGTATGGAGTGTTTTTGTCTTTCATTAAGATATTTAGGACACTCTATTAATATATGTGTTACATTGATGTCGCAATTACACAGGTCACAAATAGGGCGATTTGACTTGGAGATTAGGTAGCTGTGAGTAAGTCTGCTATGCCCTATGCGTAAACGATTTAGCTTCACAAACAGCTGGCGATTTAGGTCTATCTCACACCAAGGTTCAATTGAGGGCTTTATTGTGTGTAGAGATGATTGTGAAAGATTCCATTCGTTTTCCCATTTGTTTAACACTTTTTCTTTAAGGAATGGTTTGTAATCGGAAACAGGCACTAAGTTCACTAACACTGAAGACGCACTGTGTATTGCTTCTCTGGCATGGAAATCTGCTTTTTCGTTTCCTTGAAGTCCAATGTGTGATGGAACCCATATAAAGCTTACTTGCTGCATCGTGTTCTTCAGTAAATGTAATTGTTCTTTTATTAAAATACTTATAGGATTACTTGTATATAACTGTTCTATCGTATGTAATGCACTGAGAGAGTCGGTAATTATGACAGATTTTTGAATTTTTTGAGTACGAATGTGAATGAGGGCTTGCATAATTGAATATAGTTCTCCAGAGTAAATACTGCAAGTGGAAGATAATTTAAATTGTAATATATTGTTTGAATCTACAACTGCCGATCCCACACCATCAGCAGTCTTAGATGAATCTGTATAAATATAACAATGATCTGGGAAAGAAGCAAGTATGTTGAGAAAAGATTGATTAATTGTTGCATAAGGGGTATCAAGCTTATTGTATTTAGAAAGAGTTAGATCACATATTGCGGGAGGAAAGGTCCAGGGCGGAGGAGTTTGTAGTATCGGTTCGAAGATTTTAGTTTATTTCTGGAGCTGAATTTGTCGAACAATCACTATCTTGATAAGCGGGATCGTCTAGCATTTTTTCGATTTTGTTTATTAATTTAGTGCATTTGGTTTTCATGCTTTTTTCTGTAAAATATGGCTTAATTGTTGTTAACATGTAAATAAAATTGGGTATATCCGTTGTGTATGTTTGTAATAAACTAATGGGATCAGTCGAGCTAGTATAATTTTCAAAAAAGTCAAGTGTTTGTTCATATGTTAAGTTAAAATTATTTGACGTATCGTGAAATACTGTTTTTGTTGTCATCATTATTTCCTGAATTGATCTGGTAGATTCAGTTTGCTTTTTTTGTTTCTTTTTGGTTTGTGTTGGTACTTTAAATTCTTTATTTAATTCTTCAGTGGGAGATGGAGTAGTATTAATTTCCGAAATTGTTCTCTTATTGGTCGTTGACTGATCCTTAGATATACAATTAGTTTCCATAATTAATACGGGGGGCATTAAATTAGTATCTGTTTGTTGGTTAAGTGAAGGTTCGGCATTAGAATTACCGACTGGATGATTTGGTTCCATTTCTAGGGGTGATGGAATAGACTTGGGGGATTCTTGTGGTTGTTGTTGTATTGGTTGTTGTTGTATTGGTTGTTGTTGTATTGGTTGTTGTTGTATTGGTTGTTGTTGTTGTATTGGTTGTTGTTGTATTGGTTGTTGTTGCATTGGTTGTAGTTGTATTGGTTGTTGTTGTATTGGTTGTTGCGGTTGGTGTTGGATATGAGAGGAATCGTTTTGTTGATTATGATTTGAACAATTTGCTGCAATGTGACCTGTGTTCTTACAGATAAAACATGAAGGTTTATCTAAACTTAAATATATGCGATACGAAGTTTGATCATATGTCATTAAGAAAGAAGAGGGAAGGTCTATATCTGCAAGTGGTTGAATATAAGTTTGTCTTCTAAAACTGAGGACGTGTTGAAATTCTGGAAGTTGACTACCGATTCTAAGGAAGGTTAAAGGTGACATTAATTTAAGACCGAATTTGGTTAACTCATTCTCTATTAGAATATGTGGAATAGAAGGGCAAACACCCGATAGTAACAGTCTTTCGTTTGGAGTTATCAATTTTCGTGCTTTTAGATTTTCGCCTTTAATTGTTATTTCTGCTGGACCGGACATAAATTTTTCCACCAGGGATTCGCTGGAGAGATAAATACATATTCTGTTATTTGATAGCCTTGATGAAAATAAAATATTCCGTGGATGAACAACTTCACCAAGTGCTATTAAGTACTCTTCTATTTTAGTATCAGGTAGCGAATTAAATAAAATTGCTTGCAGCTTTGAAGGAAATTGAATTGAAGAAGCATTGTTAAGCACAGTTGAATATGAGGTTTTGTTTTGAGGTTGTTGATGATCTTCAGTCATGATTGTTGACAAATTAGTTAGGTCGGATCTGGTATCATTTGGTATACTCATTAGTAATTATGAACCAGTTTCAGAACCAGAACTAGTTCCGAGAACTGGCCTTTCGGCCGTCACTTAACCTTACAAACGGTATGCTTTGTAATGTTTTGAATAAATAAATAATAAAAACTCACTGGTTTATTCCGTAAGGTAACTGCACTATATACTATTACTTTTTGCTTATTTTCAAGTTTATTTGGATATAAACTACTTGAAAAAAGATGATTTTTTGGGACTGAAATGTAAACACAGTTTGTGTTACCATGTTCAGGACCGGACTCCATCTTGGAACAATGATCAACTCCACAAATGATTACTCCAGGAGATTAAAATTAGAGTAGAAAAGACTAGAGCGAATTTTAACAAAATGAGAAAAGTGCTCTGCACAAGAGATCTAAAGTTAGAGCTAAGAGTAAGGGTGGCTAGGTTCTACGTTTTTCGACTTTGTTTTACGGAATGGAAGCTTGGACCTTGAATGCGGCATCAATGAAAAACTGGAATAATTCGAATTGTAATATAGAAGAATTCTGAAAATATCATGGACAGAACACGTCACAAACAAAGAGGTTCTGAGAAAGATGAATAAAAAAATGGAAGTCTTAAATACAATCAAAACCAGAAAATTAGAATATCTCGGACACATTGCACGTGGAGAGAGATACAACTTGCTCCAATTGATTATGCAGGGAAAGATTCAAGGAAAAAGAAGCACAGGGAGACGCAGAATATCGTGTCTGCAAAACCTGAGAGAATGGTACGGATGTACATCAAATGAACTTTTCAGAGCAGCCGTCTCCAAAGTCCGAATAGCTATGATAATTGCCGACCTCCGTTGCGGAGATGGCACTTGAAAAAGAAGAGGATATAAAAATGAATCCCTATTACCCTATATCACGCCATGACTTAACAACGACCTTACCGATTTTATCCATCTTTTTTTAAAGTTTTCTAATTAAAACAAAAATTCTGTGTAGAAGGTTATTACGGAAAGAAAATTTAACAAAAACGCACAGTAAGTTGAAAAAGGTCAGAAAATTTAACAATTATTTTTAGATTTTGCGCGTTTAGCAATTTGGCGTTAGTGCAGTATTATGTCCGGCTGTCATGAGGGGAACAGAAAAAATAAATATTATAAGTTCAAACTAACTTTTAAATTACATAATGTGATACATAACAGAAAATAAACAGTATTTTAGGTAGCTGCCGTAGCTGTGCTAAGAAGTCAGTTACTTTGGCCTGTGTTAAAAGTCTTCGATTTTTTTAATCTTCTGACGTATTCTGCGTAAGTTCAAAATCTCGACAAGGACCAATGGTTCTTGATGCTCACAATAGTCTAGTATAATATTGGCAGCTTCCTCATCCTCCTGATTAGTTACTCCCTTGATTGATACCGCCCCATAATTTTCTACTAAATCAGTTTGAAAGGTTCATTGATTTTCGAGTGTTCGTAAAAATCTGCTTGCTTAACAGACATTAGCCCAGAGACACTCTGCAGAAACGACTTGGTTGGAAAGCGCTTACATCGAGTCGATCTTTTCAATTATTTCTGTGCAGATCTGTTTTTAAGAGGATCCATCAGCGCGTTATCAAATTAATTCGAGAGATATACTGAATTCGCTCTGTCGAGATTCACTTTGACACATTCAGAATAGGAAACATATAACACAACAATTCCTACCTCACACTATTAACTGCTCAAATCAACTTAATCTTTCATTAAAAAAAGAAGAATTATTAGAAATAGTGGGAGTGTGTACTAATCTCATAAAATTTTGTGGAGTTTATTTCTACAAAATATTTTTATTTTATACAATAAAGAATTTTCTCATATTTGTTATCAATACATTATAATGGTGTAAATAAATAATTATTGATTGGCATAAGGTTTCTTATTTATGTCTGTTTACTATAAAAATAATATTGGCTAAGAGCAGGTACGTTTGGTTGTGTAGTAATTTCCAGACATGTCTAGCAACTGAACTTCCCAAAAAAGAAATTACTAACGTCACTAGACAGTTGTGTCTCAGAAAAGCGAATCGACTTTGGTAGCCGCACCGTTTTTCGAAAATTCTGCGCACTTTTGGCAACAGTGCGTCGGCAGTACCTGACACTATCGAAGACGAATGCACAATATTAATTAATTATTAGTAATAAAATATACTCATAGGCGCGCTAAATGTTGCCAAATCAGTCAGTTAAGTTCGATTTCTTGTAATGCCGCGTCCGCATCGGTAAATTTTTCCTACGTATTGAACTAATGGTTCGTCGCAAGAATTTGCGTCGCAAATTTTTAACAGTGAGGACGCGGTGGTCATATCATTCGATCTTCAATCGAAAACCGACAACCGATGGAACGTGTGCGTTGTGTGCGTCGAAAATTCTTGCGTCCGATTTATACGACGAACACGCCCACACTAGCACAATTTACCTCAAGCACGCAAATATTTGCGACGAACAGCTGGTTCAACGCAAATTTTTACCAGTGAGGACGCGGCATTATAGACAATCGATTTTATTAGTTCCAATGTGACACAAGATCTAGGCATGGAATAAAAAAGTTTATTTGAAGAAAGTGTATTTTTTGTTCTTCTTAATGGCGGTACAGACTCTTGTTTGTAATATTTTATTTAATTATAGAGTAATTTCCACATACTAACATATTTCTCAAATGTTCTCAAATTGGGCTCTGCACCGCCATTCTTTACTATATTATAGGTCTGGATCCCGCGTATGAAAAAAAAGTTGATTAATAGCAAGCTGAAAATTTGTTAATAGCTTAAGGGTGTCTAGTCGGATAAACTTTGATATATGGGAACACTGGAACAGGGGCAGTTTTAATTGTGGAACAGGTTAAAAATTTGGAACGGTCAGACCACGAAAACGGCACATTTATTTTGTCCGACAGAACAGACTTATACTCTCCGAACAGAGGTTAAACTCTCATGCAAAAATCAGACTGCTATTTATCACCTGTCATAATTCCTGTCATTTGACATATTCTACATGTTCCACTCATTAATACGCCCGTTTGGTGATAAATAGCAGTCTGATTTTTGCACGAGAGTTTAATCTCTGTTCGGAGAGTTTAAGTCTGTTCTGTCGGACAAAATAAATGTGCCGTTTTCGTGGTCTGACCGTTCCAAATTTTTAACCTGTTCCACAATTAAAACTGCCCCTGTTCCAGTGTTCCCATATATCAAAGTTTGTCCGACTAGACACCCTTAAGCTATTAACAAATTTTCAGCTTGCTATTAATCAACTTTTTTTTCATACGCGGGATCCAGACCTATTACATACATGTACGCCAAATCATCATCATCATCATCAACCCGTACTCGTTCACTGCTGGACATAGGTCTCCCTCAGCTCTTTCCATCTTTCTCTGTTTTGTGCGGCTTGCATCCAGTTGCCGACAATACGCTTCAGATCGTCAGCCCATCTGGTTGGTGGTCGTCCTCTGCTCCGTAGTGCTTCTTCTCGTGGCCTCCACTCGACAATACGTTTTGTCCATCGGTTGTCAGACAATCCGGCGACGTGTCCTGCCCAATTCCACTTAAGCGACGCGATTCTTTCGACGACGTACGTTGTTTTTGTTCTACGACGTATTTATTCGTTTGGGATTCGGTCCCTCAGGGAGACACCCAAAATCTGACGCTCCATAGCCCTCTGAGTTATGCGAATCTTGTTCACTACCTTTTTTGTGAGTGTTAATGTTTCCGCTCCATAAGTGAGTACAGGCAATACACACTGGTCAAAGATACTCCTTTTCAGGCATATGGGTAAGTATGATTTAAATACCAGTTTACCAAACGCTGCCCAGGCTAATCCTATGCGACGTGGGAGCTCGCACGTCTCGTTATCTCTTCCCAACCGAATTTCATGTCCCAAGTACTTATAAGATGTAGTCTGCTCAATATCCATTCCATCAACAATATTACGATTTAGCACCAGACTAGTCATTATTTGCGTCTTGTTGATGTTAATCTTTAGTCCGACCTCTAAGGAAGCGTGATATAACTTGTTCAACATTACTATTGCATCATCCATATGATCGGCTATAAGGACGATGTTATCTGCGAATCTCAAATGACTGAGCTTCTCTCCATTTATATTGATACCATATTCGTTTAGATCTGCCTTCTTAAAAGTGTGTTCTAAAAGGGTTGTGAACAGCTTTGGTGAGATGGTGTCTCCTTGCCGTACTCCTCGCTGCATACAGAATTTATTAGTTTGTCGATCAAAGTGTCTTACGCTAGCCGTTGCATTGTGGTAGATATATTTTATCATGTTAGTGTAGCGATGGTCTATTCGGCATTCGGCCAATGCTTCTAACATTTTCTGCTGATTTATGGTATCGAACGCTTTCTCGTAGTCCACGAATATCAGTGCCAATGGTTTGTTGTATTCCGCCGACTTCTCTATTAAGTTTTTTATTACCAGTAAGGGCAGTAAGTGGTCGTTAGTGCTATATCCGGATCTAAACCCAACTTGTTCTCTAGGCTGATAGAAGTCTAACTTAGCCTCCAGTTTTTTTTGATAATTTTTGTGAAAAGTTTATATACAGGCTGTTAGTAAATAAGTATGAAAAATTTTAAGGGCTATATCTACATGCAAAATTAATGCCGGTTTGCTTTATAAACATATGTCCGCAAATGCTTAGTTTCCGAGATACGGGGTGTTGAAATTTTTATTTCAAACTGCCAATTTATTTATTGCTCTAAGACCAGTTGAGCTATGAAAATAAAATTTGGTGAGTTTTAGGAGGTAGTTATTACACATTTTTTGACTTACAATTAAGTATTTTGCATTTATCATTGGCGCGCCTACGGGTAATGGTCTGAATTTTTTTAAAGAAAAAAATAGTACGCCACTGAGATATTTCGAATTAAAAATTATTTTTAAATTCCACGTCTAATTTATGATTAAAAACCTTTCTTGCCTTTTTTGCATATGGTGCACCGTTTTTATGCAGAAAAATAAAACACCTTGACGCGTATTTTTCATTTATTGAATACATTATCAAGAAATATCCAATAATAATACTAAACTGGAACAATAACAGAGAGTATTACTAATAAGATTTTAACTAGGTGCAGAGCTACAACAAATGTTAAAAAAGACCTCCTTTAGAGGTTATAGAAGAATTTTATATTCATCATTGGCGCGCATACGGGTAATGGTTTGAATTTTTTTAAGAGAAAAATAGTACGCCACTGATATATGTTAAATTAAAAATCATTTTTGAATTGCTGGTCCAATTTACGACAAAAAATCTTTCTTGCCTTTTTTCATATGCGGCGCCGTTTTTATGTAAAAAAATAAAACATCTTAACGTTTACAAAGTATTTGAACTAAGTTTCTATGCAAATGGAAACTACCTCAAATACTCTGTAAGTGTTAAGATGTTTTATTTTTTTGTATAAAAACGGCGCCTCGCCTCGTATGAAAAAAAGGTAAGAAAGATTTTTTATCGTAAATTGAACGAGAAATTCAAAAATGATTTTTAGTTTGACATATCTCAGTGGCGTACTATTTTTTTCTTCAAAAATCCAGACCATTGCCCGTACGCGCGCCAATGATGAATATAAAATTTTTCTGTTACCTGTAAAGGAGATCATTTTAAACATTTTTTGCAGCTTTGCACCTAGTTGAAATCTTATTAGTAATATTTTCTGTTATTGTTGTAGTTTAGTATTATTATATTGGATAGTTCTTGATGATGTATTAAGAAATGAAAAATACGCGCCAAGATGTTTTATTTTTCTCCATAGAAACGGTGCATTATATGAAAAAAAGGCAAGAAAAGTTTTTTATGAAGAATTAAACGCGGAATTTGAAAATAATTTTTAATATGAAATATCTCAGTGGCGTACTATTTTTTTCTTTAAAAAATTCAGACCATTACCCGTAGGCGCGCCAATGATGAATACAAAATACTTAATTGTATGTCAAAAAATGCGTAATAACTACTTCCTAAAACTCACTAAATTTCATTTTTATAGCTCAACTGGTCTTAGAGCAATAAATAAATTGGCAGTTTGAAATAAAAATTTCAACACCCCGTATCTCGGAGACCGAGCATTTGCGGACATATGTTTATAAAGCAAACCGGCATTAATTTTGCATGTAAAATTAGCCCTTAAAATTTTTCATACTTATTTACTAACACCCTGTATGTGTGATAGCAGACTGATAGGACGGTAGTTTTTTTAGTTGGTAGGTTTTTCGTTGGTAAATGCATTCGGCGAAAAGTGTGGCCAAAACCTGGATAATCTTATTTCCACCTTGTTTGATTGCCTCGATTACTACTCCGCATTGTCAGAGGATTTATTATTTTTCATTTCTGAAAGTGTCTTTTCAACTTCGTATGGTGTTACTTCTGGCATTAATTCTGATCTCTGGTTTGTGATTTTGGGCAGGGGCTGATCTTGCCTTGCGTTGGTGCTCTCATACATTTCGCGATAAAACGATTCGACAACCTTAAGGATTTCGGCTCTATCCGTAGCAATGTTGTTGTCGTCTTTGTTTCTTATTCTGTACATATTTTTGTTGCCAACGTTATTCGTATTTCGCCGCAAAACTTTGAAACTTTTGTTTTCTTGAATTATTTGAGTTATTTCTCTTGTATTGTTTTCTCTTATGTCTTTTCGGATTGATCGGTGGATATCTTTATTTAATTTCTTCGGTGTTGTGTAGTTGGAGTCGTATTTTTCCGTCAGTTGTCTTCTTTTACTTATTAAATCTTTGGTATTTAGGCTTAATTTTTCTTTATGGGTCACGACCGTCTGGTAGCACTCCCTTTCGGTTTCTTGTAGTGCCTTCGTTATGAGATTATTTACTAGTTCGATGTCTTCTATTTCGTTTTCTAAGTCTAGTTAGTATATCTTCATAGAGGTCGTTGTTTTCTGGGGGAATCCATTTCTTCTTTCGTGTTTTGAAGATCATCTTTGTTCTTTCCAAATTGACATTTAATTGTATCCTTGCTCGGATTAATCTGTGGTCGCTTCCTATCGAAAATTTGTTAAGTACTTCAATATCTTTAATTATCTCTTTTCTATTCGTTATGATAAAATCTATCTCATTTTTACGCCAAATACCACAAATAACTCGACAAAATATTCAAAATTAAAGCTGCAATCTTGGAACGCGTTTCCGTCTTGATGACGCACTGACGTAGCCTCTTAAAAGAGTCAGACTGAGATATAAAATTTTGTAGATTATAGTTTGAAATTTTTGCCGTTTTGAAAACACTTATTAAGGTACTAGTACACTTTAGAAAGCCAAAAATAAGTATTTTTTCAAGAATTTTTTCTCAGAACCTTTATTAAAAGTGAACATAAAACTTTTTACATATTAATATTTAACTCTTATAGAATACAAAAAATATATATTTTCTTATTTATGCACGTACACTAATATTGTAGAGGGCGCCAAAGTCGAGGCCTTGAAAAAAAGTAGTTCCGATGGCGGACAGTTAATCTCAGGATTGGGATTTCTGAAACAAAAAAATCGTACGGCATTTGAAGAAAAAAGGTTTCTTACGTGACAATTTACCACCTTCAGTAAAAAATTCCGCAAAAAAAATTTTTACGGGAATTTGAAAAAATTTTGTGAAAAAATCGCCCATTTTTCTTCAGTTTTTCATGGTTAAAAATATTTATTTTTTATTTTTTGTTGAAATTGTGGTAAATTGTCACGTAAGAAGCCTTCCTTTTTCAAATGCAGTACGATTTTTTTGTTTCAGATATCTCAATCCTGAGATTAACTGTCCGCCATCATTTTTCGAGGCCTCGACTTTTGCGCCCTCTACAATATTAGTGTACGTAAATAAATGAAAAAAGATTAATTTTTTTGTACTCTCTTAGGGTTAGATATTAATATGTAAAAAGTTTTATGTTCATTTTTAATAAAGGTTCTGAGAAAAAAATTCTTGAAAAAAATTATTATTTTTGGTCTTCTAAAGTGTACTAGTACCTTAAGAATATAGCAGAGTAGCGTCTTCAGCGTCAGCAGCAGATGGCAAGCGAATGATTCCACCGAGCACTGTTGCTATCAATATCGCATTATGCGTCTCCCTCTGTATCACCATCATCTCGAGTTTACAAAAAAACAATAGTAACCCAACAACAAACAATAAACCTATTGACACTAGAAATACAACAGTTAAGAGAACTCATTACTAAAAAGAATTGATGGCATTACAACTAATAAGAATTGCTGAATGGAACGCAAATGGACTTCAAAAACGTAGACAAGAAATCGAAATATTCTTAGCCACTAATAAAGTAGACATTCTATTAGTATCTGAGACGCACTTATTCGCCAGTGCACAATTTAAAATCACCTCGTATAAGGTCTACAACGCAGCACACCCTGACGCAGAAAGAAATCCCAGAGGCGGAGCAGCAATCATAATTAGGAATAATCTAAAACATCAAGAACTACCGAAAATGGAAAAAGACTTCCTGCAAGCAGCCTCAATTTGCATAGAAGACAATTTTGGCCCACTATGCATTTCAGTAGATTATTGTCCGCCAAATTATCAACCTAACAAGAACGGATTTGAAACACTTTTTAAATCATTAGGTCCCAGGTTCTTATCGGGTGGGGACTACAATTCAAAACACAAGAGCCGGGACTCAAGATTATCCCCCCGGGAAGGGGTAGAGTCCTATACGATGTGGTGAAAGAAATGCAACTACAATATCTCTCGACCTACAAACCAACTTACTGGCCAACCGATCGAAATAGACTGCCTGATCTGCTTGACTTCTTTATATACAGGGTGCGCCAAACCTCTGGTATTCTTTGATTACGGCTAAACTATGAGATATACAAAAAACTGTTTATAACAAAACTAATGTGTATCAAAGAGGTCTATATTCTAAAATTATTTTTGATTATACAGGGTGAGTCAGAACGACGGTATGAACTAAAGTTGTATTTTTTTAAATGGAACACCCTGTATATTAAATCATTTTTGAATATATTATTTAAAAATATGAAAAATTTGTATAAGGTTTTATAGGCCTAAAGTTAATAATTTTTGAAATATTTACATTTTTATTGAAAAAAAAATGGTAACATTTATAGGGTTGTGGATTATGTTTCCAAAGAAATAAAAATTTAAGTGATAGGTCAAAATTTTTAAAATATAGTGTTATTTTTAAATAATTTAATATTTTTTACTTTTAGCCATAAAATATACAGTGTGATCACTATTTGCAAATACAAAATTTTCTCATTTTTTTTAAATGGGACACCCTGTATATTAGTTTTGCATTTTGTAGTAAATATTACAACCTTTCTTTTGGTATAAGGTTGTATGTACCTAGCATGTTTCGTTTTGTAGATATTTTTAAAAAACTATAGATTTTACGTTTTTGCGGATTTTTTATTTAAAAATTTTTTTGCAAAAAAAATAATTATAATCTGGTTTTAGAAACATACACTAAAATATAAAATATGAAAATAAAAACGTAATTAAAGATTAAAATAAATCGTATGCTAGTACAATTCAATTGAATTTAATAACTTTAAATTATTTTACCATTTTAATGAATGCATAAATTAGTTACTAAATTAAATAAACAAACAACTTTTAAATCAACCGTAGTAATTTTTCTACTACAGCAACTTTCCTGTACCAAATTAATTGTTAGTTAAATTGTATTTAGTTAAACTTTTAATTTACCTTTTAAATTTACTTACATACATCATACATCTTGAGAATATAAAAATTATTATAAAGTATGCTTTAAAACAGCTGAATGTTAAATGTATCAGCCAAATTATTTATTAATATAAATAGTATTTACTGGTGTCACAAAAGCTGGTAATACTTTTGTAGTTGAAATTTTTGTAACAATTTTAAATTTTAATTTTTTAACCGAAAAATTTTTGGATATGACATTTGTTTTGGGCGAAACCATTAAAGATTATTACCAGCTTTTGTGACACGAGTAGGTACATAGATACTATTTACTTCTTAATATACTTCCATAACGTTCATTTGTTTTAAAGCATACTTTATACGTTCTCAAGATGTAGGTAAATTAAAAAGTTATTAACTGATCTTACTCGTAAATACAATGTAACTAACAATTAATTTGGTACAGGAAAGTTGCTGCGGTAGAAGAATTACTACGGTTGATTTAAAATTTGGTTGTTTATTTAATTTAGTAACTAATTTATGCATTCATTAATATGGTAAAATATTTCTTGTAAAATAATTTAAAGTTATTAAATTCAATTGAATTGTACTAGCATACGATTTATTTTAATCTTTAATTACGTTTTTATTTTCATATTTTATATTTTAGTGTATGTTTCTAAAACCAGATTATAATTATTTTTTTTGCAAAAAAATTTTTAAATAAAAAATCCGCAAAAACGTAAATCTATAGTTTTTTTTAAATATCTACAAAACGAAACATGCTAGGTACATACAACCTCATACCAAAAGAAAGGTTGTAATATTTACTACAAAACGCAAAACTAATATACAGGGTGTCCCATTTAAAAAAAATGAGAAAATTTTGTATTTGCAAATAGTGATCACACTGTATATTTTATGGCTAAAAGTAAAAAATATTAAATTATTTAAAAATAACACTATATTTTAAAAACTTTGACCTATCACCTAAATTTTTATTTCCTGGGAAACATAATCCACAACCCTATAAATATTACCATTTTTCTCAATAAAAATGTAAATATTTCGAAAATTATTAACTTTAGGCCTATAAGACCTTATACAAATTTTTCATATTTTTAAATAATATATTCAAAAATGATTTAATATATAGGGTGTTCCATTTAAAAAAATACAACTTTGGTTCATACCGTCGTTCTGACTCACCCTGTATAATTGAAAATAATTTTAAATTAGACCTCTTTGATACACATTAGTTTTGTTTTAAACATTTTTTTGTATATCTCATAGTTTAGCCGTAATCAAAGAAAACTAGAGGTTTGGCGCACCCTGTACAAAGGAATACCAAAAGAATACCTGCACATAGAACCTAATGAAGACCTATCGTCAGATCAGTCACCAATTATTGCAGCAGTAATGACAAATCCATCAGAAAAATGTCCACCTCCAAGACTAACGAATAAAACAACAGACTGGAATATTTTCAAAGAAATCCTACAAGGACAAATAGACCTAAAAATCCCACTAAAACAAGATATAGAAAAAGCAATAGAAACACTAACAAAACAGATACACGAAGCTGCATGCGAATCTACAAAACAAAATTTTGAACGAAAACAGTTCCATAAGGATTGTCCAACAATAATAAGAACAAAAATATTAGAATTTATTAATAAAAATATTAGAAAAACGAAAACTTCGTAAAAAATGGCAGCAAACTCGTTCACCTCAAGACAAAACAGAATTAAACAGAATGTGTAGAGAAATAAAAGAACCACTAAAACAACATAGTAACGCCAATTTCCAATATTACCTAGAAAATGTGACACCTAATTCAGACAGCGATTACTCATTATGGAAGGCTACAAATAAGCTGAAGCGGCCACAAAACCAAATTCCACCTATCAGAACAGAAAATTTAAAATGGTTAAAGACAGATCAGGAAAAAGCAGACGCTTTCGCAAAACACCTAGAAGAGGTATTTCAGCCACTAACAAACAGAGCCAATGAAGATGACGACATCTATGAATATTTAGATAGTCCTAATCAAATGAATCTACCACCCAAATGGGCAACTCCTAATGAAGTAAAAGGTCTGATAAAAAACCTCAATAAAAAGAAGTCGCCTGGACATGATCTAATAACGGCCAACATCTTAAATAACCTACCTAGAAAAGGAATAGTAAGTTTAACACGGATCATTAACTCGATACTAAGAACAGGCTACTTTCCTGTACAATGGAAGTTAGCAGAAATCATAACGATTCCAAAACCAGGAAAACCTCCACATGAGATTACATCCTACCGACCCATGTCCAAAGTTGCAGAGAAAATCATTGCAAGTAGACTAATTATTGATATACAGACAAACAATATTATACCAAATCATCAGTTCGGTTTTCGCCAAAACCACGGCACAACTGAACAAGTGCATAGGGTGGCAGAAAAGATACAATCAGCCTTCAAGGAAAAGAGCTATTGCAATGCCATTTTCCTGGATGTAAGTCAAGCATTTGACAAGGTCTGGCATCCAGGATTGTTATTCAAACTGAAGAAAGAAATCTCCCAGCCGCTATATACAATACTAAAATCATATCTCGAAGGAAGGCTATTTTACACAAGATACGAAGAAAGTGTGTCTGAAATTCACAACATAAATGCTGGGGTCCCGCAAGGCAGCCTCTTGGGATCAATTCTCTACACAATCTTTACAGCTGATTTCCCAACTGGAGAAGAATCTACAATCGCAACATTCGCAGCTGACACTGCAATTCTGGTAAAAAACCCAGATCCCATACAGGCAGCTGAAATATTGCAACAAAACATACATCTAATTGAAATACGGGCTAAGAAATGGAAGATAAAGATCAACGAAGCAAAATCAGTTAACGTAGTATTCACTAAATGTCACAAAGAAACATCGAATATCCTAATGCATAACAGGAATATTCCTAAAAATGATACTGTAAAATATCTCGGATTACACCTTGACAAGGGGCTAACATGGAAAACATACATCTAGACGAAGAGGAAGCAATTAGGAATAAAATACAAAAAACACTACTGGTTACTCGGCCGAAAATCCACATTATCTCTATCTATCGAAATATTAGTGTATAAAGCAATCATCCGGCCCATCTGGACATACGGAATTGAACTGTGGGGAACTGCAGCAGACAGCAACCTAGCAATACTGAAGCGGTGTCAATCCAAGGTTCTTCGTGCTATCACAAATGCACCGTGGTTCATTCCAAATGCAGACATTTACAGGGACTTGAAGATCGAGACAGTGAAGCAGATGATCATCAATGATAAATATTTCAAACGACTGGAAAAGCACCCCAACGAATTAGCAGTGAATTTGTTAGACAACTCTACACAACTAAATAGACTGAATATTAGAACTCCTCATGACTTGCTATTTAGAATATAAGTGTTTTAAGGGTTTAAGTGAAAATAAGTGACAGTGTAGCTATTAGTAGTAGGAGTTGATAGTCATTGGACTAAAACTCCTGTCACCTCTCACATTTGTTCGTTCAACAAAAATGCTTAGTGTTACTTTTTTTTGTGGTGTAACAGATTGTATTAAAAAAAATGCGTCTCCTTCACGGCGTCTAGAGTTTCAGTAGAGTGATTTACCGTGACGCTCTTTTGATTTAATCTCAAATTTTAAGCAGTGGAAAATCGTAGCACGGATAATCCGCAGCCTGATAATCCGCGCACGGATAATCGGGATTCTACTGTAGCATAAATAATGAAATATCAAATTTGAATATGGTACTTACCAAAATATGCCAGAGGAATATCCATAAATCTGTCTCTAAGGGGATGGTTTGCTAATCTAGATTGTAATTCTCTACAAATATAATATTCCCACTTATTCGCAGGTTTCTGATACTTCATGGCTACAGGAGAGCTCGTTCCCAAATCGATTGCTTTATAGACGGTGCCAAAAGTACCTTTTCCTAATTGTTTTTCTAAAACATACCTTTCTCGACCTAAAATCAAAAATATATTTCTACAGCTTATTCGCGTAAGCTATGCACTAGATGTAAACATTAGTTGATAGCGATGTCGTCGTCAGCAACGAACGAGATGGCTATTTGGTTCAGGTTTTGAATATTTTTGGATAAGTTACTTGTATAATCGCGTAAATTATTCATTAATTTAATCAATAGGATTATTTTTTTACTATCTAAGTATTCAGTGATTACAATAATTTATATACTATACAATAAAAACTAATAATCGAGAAAAGTGATAAAGTGATTTTAATAATATACTGTTACTATGGAACAAGTAGATACATTTTGAACACCTTTAACAACTAAAATCGTTGTTTACATGCACTGCATGTCTTATAATAATACAGCTGATAAAAAGCTTACTCAAAATTTACCACGTTTTACCTATTTATTTATAACAATTATTCAGCAAATAAAAAAAGATTCTTTTTTATTTGAAACAAATTTATTCTTTCGTTTAAGCAGGTTCCCGTGGTAAAGTTTGGGTAAACTTTTTACTGTAATATCCTAGCATCATATTCTTTTGATTAAAAAAATATTCAGCTTGTGGGTAAGAAATAAACAATGAAGAAAGTTCAGACTTTCGTTAAGTACACTATTCCAATAAATTAACACACTACCTTAAAAATGGGTAATTTTTGATGTCTCGTATTTCCTAAACCTGTTAACCGAATGAGTGATTTTTTTAATATGCTATAGCCTTAGCGAAGAAATAGACGAACCTGCGGCGCCACTGTAACTTATTAAAATAAACATTATAAAATTTTCAGGAACTTTCGGCCCTCGGTAATAATATCTTTCATTCTGCGTTTAAATTTTGCAAAAATACTTATTAGTTTTTTCAGGATTCGAGAAAAATGAATGGTTTTTAAACACATTGGCGCGAAATTCTGCGCCTACGCTCTTAATGAAAAAGTTGCTTTTTTGCTGATTTGTTAACAAAAAACCATGACGCAGTAAAAATTTTGATACCCACAAGATGGTGCGCTATTCTGTGAATTTGCCCCATTAGGGTATTGATTATGTTCAAAATAAGAGAGCTAAAAGGAACTACAACGTTAACGGGATTTTATTATCTCATATGGTCAATGGACCTCTAAATTTGAAAAAACCGTGGAGTGCTACCATTTAGTTGGGTGCGTTTTTGAGAAAGGAGTGAATTAGTCCCTAGACACAGGGTGAATTCTATGCACTTTTGGTACAAACAAGTCTACAGGAAAATAGTCCGAGGTTATATTTACTATCAAAATATCACATTTTAAAGTCAAAAATATTTTTTTTTACAAAAATATACTCAAAAGAAAAGCAAAAAAAAAAACACGAAAGAAAGCAATTTTGTTTTTTGCCCCATAACTTTTTTCAGGCATTGCTTCAGCGAAAAATAACATTCATCCTTCCTCTTTGAAATGACTTTTAGTAAAAGTCTCTAGAATTCGCAGTTTCTGAAATATGATTTTTCAAAATTCGCCGCTCACAACATTTTTGGGCCATTTTCCCCATTATTTCGCAAACATTGTTCCGTAACTTTTTTCTACGCATTTCTAAATTTCTAGGTATTGGGACCGTGCAAGTTCGGCAAAGCGACCTCTATTTCTACGCTCTGTACTTTTATTCGCACTTTTAATTATATTGGCCAATTATATTAGTCCTGGTTGCTGGATAATTGTCACGACCATAGTCCAAAAAAATAATAAGAAGAAAAAATAAGATGCAGGTTATGTTTAGCAAACGTAAACAATTGTATGTAGTAAATAAAATCAGTTATTAAAATGCAGTACTGCAAGCAAAATACAATTAATTAAATTTACCTTTATATAATAATTGCATATCATATCAATATTGTGGAGTAATATATAATTTTTTTGCGTCAATGACAGAAGGTATGAAATATACGTCAATTTGACAATTTCAATTGACAATATGAATTATTTGAGATAGTTGCAATATTTCTCCGCGACTCGCGCACGGTCGTTTCCCGTTTCCCTTTCCAAGTACTTGCACACCGCGAATATATAATGGCACATTTAGTAGAAAGAGAAGTCAATTACCTTTAAAATGGTCTATTGTATAAGTTGTACGACTATTTTTAAGCAAGTTATGATTTTTCAAGATTTTATACTTTTAATGATATTTAATATTGTTTATGATTATTTTTAAAAATTTTCATTCTGACTTTTTTTCTTGTACATTTAGGTATACATTGTGAAACAAAAAAGCATATTTTCTTTACTTTAAAATGGTATATTGCAAAAAAAATTTGGACTATTTTGAGACAATATATCCGTAGAATATCCAAGAGTATCCGTAATTTGAGAAAAATTTTAAAATTTTTTATTTTTTCAATTAGAAAAGTATGATTGCATATTGTAACATAATTTTTAATTCCAAATAACTTTTCTTAATAACACTTTTCGATATTGTGAAATATAAAGGTATTTTACTCTTGAGCGAAATTCATATTTTTTAACATACCTCGTACACTATTGATACAATTTTATACCTGATGATTGAATCTTAGGTATTAGACTATGCAGAGCATTTTATAAAGAATAACTTTTTTTCATAAAGTTGATAATAAAAAAGTTTTCCATATGGTTCCAATTTAGTGGGACCTATTGCATGTGTATATGTCACATTTTGAAAAAGCATATCTCGTTTAAAAATAGTCCTATAATTTATTACGATACACCATTTTAAAATAAATAAAATAAGCTTTCTTTTGTATTTAGCAATGTATATATCTAAATATACAATGAAAAAAGTTATAATGAGAAATTTAAAAATAATCATAAAATATATCAAAAATCATTAAAAGTATAAAACTTTGAAAAACCATATCTTGCTTAAAAATAGCCATACCGCCTTCTACAATAGACCATTTTAAGGGTAATTGACTTTTCTTGCATATAACTATTGCATATACCTAAAGCTACGTAGAAAAAAGTTACAGAACAATTTTTGCGAAGTAACAAGGAAAATGTCCCAAAATCGCTGCGAGTGGCGAACTTTGAAAAATCATATTTTGGAAACTCTACATCATAGGCACTTCTACGAAACGTCATTTTAAATAAGAAGGATGGAACTTTTTTTTCTGTAAAGCAATGCCTATAGCTATATCCCCGTGGAAAAAAGTTATGGGGCAAAAAACAAAATTGCTATCTTTCGTGTTTTTTTCTTGCTTTTCTTTTGAATATATATTTGTAAAAAAATATTTTTGACTTTTAAATGTGATATTTCGATAGTAAATTTAACCTGGAACAATTTTCCTATAGACGTGTTTGCACCAAAAGTGCATAGAACTCACCTTAATTCGCCCTGTGCCTAGGGACTAATTCACCTCTTTCTCAAAAACGCACCCCTTTAAATGGTAGCTCTCCGCGGTTTTCATATTTAGCGGTCCATTTACTATATGAAACACTAAAACCCCGTTAACGTTGTAGTTCCTTTCTAAAATACATAATCAATAGCCTACATATAATCCAGCTGAAAAATAGCGGCCAGTAATCTTCTTGTTTTCTGTGATATAATGGTACATTAATAAAGTTACCTATATAAACAGCCTCCTTTTTCACACAAAGTCTGGGAAGAGCCTGCACCAGTTTATAGCCATATGTATGCGGACCTGGAAAAGCCACCTTTTCCAATAATTGATTGATCAAACTGCTTTTGAAAGGATCTGACGGGATAAAATCTAAAGGAGCCACACTGGCCGGCGCTGGTATAGTTCTGATTGGACTTTCCTCGATGGGACTGCTCTGCATCATTTGATCTAATGGTTCACATTCTACATCATTGGGAATGGTTACTGGCTGGGTAGGCGCTGGCATATCCATTAAATTAGCTAATAAACTGGACCGAAGTGCAGCGTTAGCCATTAGATTCTGGGCTAAATAGCTATTGTGTTCTTCTGAGATCACACCAGTTTTATTTGTATTGGTGAAGTGTGAAGATTTTATGTTTGAACTTGAATTTGAGGAAGATCTGCAAATAGTTTATTAAATAAAAACTTATTTTTAGCTTATAATGACGAGAGGATAATATGATAATTAATATAAATGGAGAAGATTCATGTAAGATTTGCCGATGATATTGTTTTAATTGAGTTGATAAAACTACAAAAATGCTGGAAACGCTTTATGAAGAGTCAAAAACAATTGGTATTAAAATTAACACCTCAAAGACCAAATTTATGGCCAACCTTGTGGTCAGCCATAAAATTCAGATTGAAAGCCATAGCCTCAACTAAGTAATAGCTTACAAATATCTAGGACATGATATTCGCTTAGCCCGAGAGAATTGATAAACAAATACCAAGAAGAATCGGTATCACATGGGCCACCTTTGATATATTGAACAACATTTTCAAGTCTAACATTCCAGTTTGTTTAAAACGAAAACCTTTCGAGGATCCGTACATTCCAAGTGGCAAATTTCAGCAAATCATTGGAGCAAATGAAAAATATACGACACGAGATTCTAGGATAAACTGGGCTACATAGATAGGTAAGTCAAGATCAGCAGTGTTCGAAATACGCAACTGCAAATCTTAATAAAGAAGATGCCATTTGAAGAAGAATATCAAGTAAGAGGTGGGCTGAGATTCACTCGGATCAAGACCTATTTCAGACCCCTCGTCGAGAGGTGAGGTATATGTTAATAGAAAATAACTATATCATTGAAGACTACAGACCTGCAAAGTATTTATAAATATTAAAATTTAAATGTACATACAAAAATGTATACCATTTTATTCAGTTGCAATGCGAAGGCAAAACAATCCTATTTTTCACTTAGAACAGGGAACGCAGTCCAGCACTCTGAATCGACGATTTTCGACTCTTATTGGAGTCATCATCGGAGAGGCGTAGGTCTGCTGCTCTTTGCTCGAAGTGACCAAACCATGAAAGTTTATCCCCACATTGCAACTGACGTATATGGATTAGGTGACTAGCGTCATCTGGCAATTGAAAGGTAAAGTTTTCAATCCTAATTGCAACATTAATAATATTAAAAATATTACTAAAAGATTATTAAATTGAAAAACTTATTGGTCCTTTTCCCTGGTAACACCTCCAAGGCTTCTAAAATTTGCAAACCAGATGGATGCTGCAGTGAAGACAAAGGGAGGGAATTCTAAAAAGTTGCAATTCACAACCCCTGTCTGCAGCTTGTAAAGTTCCAACGGAAAATGGACCTAGTTACTCTATAGGAGAAATATTAATATAACATAAAATAAAATTTTTTTATTACATATTTTAATTTACAATCTGCTTCATCGAAGCTATAAGCAAATAGTTTGAATGTTAAATACATGAGGGAGAAGCTGCCCTGTGGCAACCTTCCTATTATAATTTTTACATTTGATCACAATATGTATATTTAATTTATTAAATCTGTTGGCCATAGTTTCTTCAATCGTCTTGCGAATTCGGGAGGAGTGTTCAGCAGTCTTGCTTCATCATTCGGATGACTTCTCAGTCCGTCAAGGTAGCTCTTTGTGATCCTTGGAATTTCTTCCTCTACCAAGGGTGTAGCCGAGTCCTCGTGTAGGGTATTATTGCTTACATACCAGGGTGCGTTGAATATCATCCTCAATATTTTTGATTGGACTCTTTGTATTATCTTGATATTTGATGGCTTTGAGCAACCCCAGAGTTGAACACCATAGGTCCAAATTGGTTTTATCATAGTTTTATACAGGAGCAGTTTATTTTCAATATTAAGTTTTGATTTTCGACCAATAAGCCAGCTCATTTGTCGTATTTTGATGTTGATCTGGGTTTTCTTGGCTTGAATGTGCGGCTTCCATGTTAATCTTTTGTCAAGGGTTAGTCCCAAATATTTGACTTGCGTGCTGACTGGTAATTGTGTATCATTTAGTGTTATTATTGGACATACATCCCTTCGGTTTGTAAATGTAACTTGGGTTGACTTCGTTTCATTTACTTTCACCTTCCATTTGTTGAGCCATGTTCCCAATTGGTCAAGGTGGTTTTGCAGTTGTGCAGACGCGATAATAGGGTCCTCATTGACAGCGATTATGGTGGTGTCATCAGCGAATATTGAGATTTGGGTTGTTTCAGTGGTTGGGATATCTGCGGTAAATAATAGGTAAAGGAGAGGGCCTAGGACACTACCCTGTGGTACGCCTGATTTAATGGGAAAATATGTGGAAGTTGCTGTGTTATATTTTACTTGGAAGTAACGATCTTCAATGTAGGATTTCATGATTAGGTAGTAGGGGGTTGGAAGAATACATTTGAGTTTGTATAAAAGTCCAGTATGCCATACTCTATCAAATGCCTTTTCTACATCTAAGAATGCCGCTGTGCAATATTTTTTTCCTCAATAGCAGTAAGGATTTTTGTTATAATTCTATGAGTCTGTTGTGTTGTGGAGTGTCTCTCTCTAAAACCAGACTGGTGTGTGGGTATTTCTACATCTAGGTTAATGTCATTCTTCAGTCTACCAAGTAGTAGTCTTTCGAAGATCTTAGACATTGTCGGCAACAAGCTGATTGGTCGATAGGATGATGTTTTATGTGGAGGTTTACCCGGTTTGTGAATCATTATTATTTGCGCAAATTTCCATGTGATTGGGAAATATGTCAGTCTGAGTGCACTATTGTATATTGTAGTTAGCATGACCAATGCTCTTCTCGGAAGATGTTTCAGTATTAATCCTGTTACTAGGTCAAATCCAGGTGCTTTGTGGTTATTGCATTTTTCTATTTCTAGTTTAACTTCTGATGAATTAAATGCTGTTATTGGGAGCGTCATAGGGCAAGCACTATCCAGGAAGTCTCTTATTAAGTTTCCATCATCATTATTCTCTACTTGGTGTTCTTTAAAAATACCAGCTAAGTATTCTGCAAATGCTGAAGCTTTTTCCTGGTCTGATCTTCCCCAAGTACCATCATCTTTCTTAATTGGCGAGTTGTGTTCTGTAGGTCTCTTTGTGTTTTGTTGCCTTCCATATTGAGTGATCTTCTTTAGACAAGGTACTAATGTAGTGTTCAAATGTGGCATTGCGTGCTTCATTTAGCGCTGTTTTTAATTGTCTGGTTAGTCGATTATATTCGTGTTTGTCATTAATGTTGCGGCTTCTTTGCCATCTACCTCTTGCTCTTCGTTTTTCGACTATTAGTTGTCTAATATAATTCGAAGTGGTATTTTTGTTTTCTTGCTTTGGAGTTGATGGTGTAGCTCGATATGCAGCTTGCTGAATTTGACAGGTGAAGTGGTTTATAGCCTTATCTATGTCATATTTTTCTGTGAGTCTGATTCCAAGATTTATATTCGTGTCAAGCTGGTACTTGAATTCACACCAATTAGTTTTAGGGGAAGTCAACTTGGGTATTTCAGGTCGTTTGATTATGTGGGTGCTGATTGTTGCTATGATTGGTGTGTGGTCAGACGAGAGATCCCAATTTGCTTCTATGTTTGTGTAGTTTGCTGCAATTCCTTTTAGGATGAAGAAGTCGAGTAGATCTGGTAGTCTATTTGTATCGGACGGCCAGTACGTTGGTTGTCCCGTCGATAAGTAGGTGCAGTTTGTGTTTTGATGGCATCTAGTAGGCTTCTGCCTTTTGGTGTAATGAGTCGTGAACCCCAATTCGTATGCTTAGCATTCCAATCACCTCCAACAATGAATTTGTTACCTAGCTTGTTGAATAGTTCTTCGTATTCTTCAGTTGTGATTCTATGTCTAGGAGGGCTATATATTGCAGCAATTTCGAAGTTCCAAGGCCTGGCATTTATATTAAGTATTGTTGATTGTAGCTTATCTGTTTTATGTTCCGGCATTTGATGATGTTGTATATTGTTCCTTATAATTATTGCAGATCCTCCATGAGCTGTTCCATCTGGGTGACTAGTGTGGTAGACTGAGTATTGAGGTATTTTAATTACGCTTCTTTCTGTGAAATGCGTTTCGGATACAAAGATGATGTCTATTATGTTGTCCTCTAGGAATTGGATTACTTCTGCTTTATGGTTTGCTAAACCATTTGCGTTCCATTCGGCTATTCGAACAGATCTAATGAATTTTATTAATTAATGTTGTTAGCGTGGTAAGGATCATGCTGTTTTGATTCATTAGTTGGGTGAACATTGCTTTAAATTCGTTTAAGAATAAGTTCATCTGAGACCCTATGTCAGCTACTTGATTTCCTGCTCTTACTGCTTGGGCATAGGATTGGGTTCCATTCTGTTGTTGGTACTGTGATTGTTGACTCTGATACTGTGAAGTTGGTGCTGGGTTAACATTTTGATGTGGGTTCTGATTATTATGGGTTGACTGATTTCCGCGTTGTCTATTGTTTCTTACATTTTGCAAGTCCTTGTAAATTACGCAGCCTTTATAGTTTGCAGTGTGTTCTCCGTTACACAGGGCACATTTTGCTGGTGTATTTCCGGGTTTTGTACATTCTGGCGTTGGATGACTTCCTCCACATTTCACGCATGCGTAAGGTCTTGTACAATACGCTTTTGTGTGTCCATAACGTTGACAGCGCTGACACTGTGTTATATTTTTCTTTCTGTGAGGAGGTTCAAAGCTGACTTTCATATTGCCGATAGAATCCAGTGTATAAATGTGTTTGTTGTTTTCTTTCGGTTCTAGGTCCACATAGAACATTGACAGTGGTGATTTATATTGACTCTGTGTAAGACGTTAATGATATTACGGACAGTATGCCCTGATTTAACTAGTTCACTTTTTATTTCTTCAACTGGCATCGAGTGGTGTAAATTTCTTATAACTACCCTATAAGCTCTATCTTGTTTTGCTTGGTATGTGTGGTGAACTAGTTTGCTGCTATTTAAATGCTGTATAAGTTTTCTGTATGACTCAATAGTTTTTGTGTTTATTTTTATTGTGTCATTTGGGAGAGCTTTCGACTGGTAGTCTTCTGCTTTAATGACTATCGATAGGTTTTCAGTCATCTTTTTGATATCATTTACCCCATAGATAAATATAGGTGGAGGTTTAGGTGTTACTGGTGTGTTATTATTATCAGTTAGGTTTTCTAATGGTTCAAATCTGTTGTTTGTACTCACTTACATTGTTGTTGTGTTATCATCTTTGGGGTTTGCTTTTCTTTTTTTTTGTAATTTTTTTGACTGTTTGCCAATCATGGACATTTTCTATGGTTTCGTCGTCTTCGTCGCTTGAGTTTTCCATGACAAGTTCCTCTCCACTGAGGATGTATTGGGAAGCATTTGATGTATTTGGTTGATCCATTGGAGGTGCAGGGAGGTTTTGGTTATATTGGTGATTATTGTTTGGGAATGGAGTAGGCGGGATATATTGGTTTGTTGTCTGTTGGCTGCTCGGGAATCCATAAAATGGGGGCGATATTACTGGAGGTTGTTGAGGCTGTGTATATATTTGAGGCACATTATACAACCCCCCATTTGGCACTTGATTTTGGTGGTACATTTCCTTAATATAGTACGCCACTGAGTTCAAAATTAATCACATAAATAGTCATTTAGAATTAATCACTCAAATCGTTTTTTACTTTTTATTTCACTAATTACCATAAATAAACTAGTCCCGGCCGATAGCCGAGACCGGCACAAAAACTTGGAACTTGGATCTCGAGAGCGATATGGTACGTCTTTACTGCTCGGAATCCAAATACACACTTAAAATAAAAATGTATACCATTTTTATTCAGTTGCAATGAGAAGGCAAAACAATCTTATTTTTCACTTAGAACAGGGAGCACAGTCCAGCACTTTGAATCGACGATTGCTATTAGGATTGAAAACTTTACCTTTCAATTGCCAGATGACGCTAGTCACCTAATCCATACACGTCGAAGAGTCGAAAATCGTCGATTCAGAGTGCTGGACTGCGCTCCCTGTTCTAAGTTAAAAATAAGATTGTTTTGCCTTCGCATTGCAACTGAATAAAAATGGTATATATTTCTATTTTATGTTATATATTAGTATTACTCCTATTCGCGGTGTGCAAGTACTTGGAAGGGAAACGAGAAACGACAGTGCGCGAGTCGCGGAGAAATATTGCAACTATCTTAAATAATTCATATTGTCAATTGAAATTGTCAAATTGACGTATATTTCATACCTTCTGTCATTGAAGCAGAAAAATTATATATTGCTCCACAATATCGATATGACATGCAATTATTATATAAAGGTAAATTTAATTAATTGTATTTTGCTTGCAGTACTGCATTTTAATAACTAATTTTATTTACTACATACAATTATTTACGTTTGCATAACATAACCTGCATCTTATTTTTTCTTCTTATTATTTTTTTGGACTATGGCCTTGACAATTATCCAGTAACCAGGACTAATATAATTGGCCAATATAATTAAAAGTGCGAATAAAAGTACAGAGCGTAGAAATAGGGGTCGCTTTGCCGAACTTGCACGGTCCCAATAGAGTAACTAGGTCCATTTTCCGTTGGAACTTACCAAGCTGCAAACGGGGGTTGTGATTTGCAACTTTTTAGAATTCCCTCCCTTTGTCTTCACTGCCGCATCCATCTATCTTGCAAATTTTAGAAGCCTTGGAGGTGTTACCAGGGAAATGGACCAATAAGTTTTTCAATTTAATAATCTTTTAGTAATATTTTTAATATTTTTCAATATTATTAATGTTGCTATTAGGATTGAAAACTTTACCTTTGAAATGTATACAGAGAGAGTCTGTAAAGTGGAATAAATTCAATATCTCAAATACTAATTGTTTTTTTGGAAAATGCTCAGACCCGTCGATTAGTATTTCAAATTGTCCTTTTTGACATTCAATAATAATGTATACAGGGTGTCCCAATTTAGAGATATGACGTCATCGTCGATTTTCTTAAATGGCAACACTGTCATTTTGATAGCTAATTTGATAGGGTTTGTAAAGTTATACATAACTGCAAAGTATCAAATTTTTATTCTCTACCATTTACAAGATAATAGAAAATAACAAAGTTATATCTGTAATTTGGAATATATTCAATAATTAAAATAATAACTGTTTTTTTGAAAAATGCTCAGACCCGTCGATTAGTATATCAAATTGTCCTTTTTGACATATAATAATAATGTATACAGGGTGTCCCAATTTAAGAGATATGACGTCATCGTTGATTTTCTTAAATGGCAACACTGTCATTTTGATAGCTATTTTGATAGGGTGTGTAAAGTTATACACAACTGCAAAATTTCAAATTTGTATTCTCTACCATTTAGATGATAATAAAAAATAACAAAGTTATGAAAAAGAAGTAATCAACTAATAATTGAATTTAATTATTTCATTAAATTAAGCAAAAACTCATAATGTTGCCCTCAATTATTGTCAAATTGTCAATGGGCAACGTTATGAGCATTTGCTTAATTGAAATAAATAAATTCAATTATTATTTGATTACTTCTTGTTCTTCATAACTTTGTTATTTTTTATTATCTTGTAAATGGTAGGGAATAAAATTTTGAAATTTTTCAGATGTGTATAACTTTACACACGCTATCAAAATAGCTATCAAAATGATAGTGTTGCCATTTAAGAAAATCAACGATGACGTCATATCTCTAAATTGGGACACCCTGTATACATTATTATTATATGTCAAAAATGACAATTTGATATACTAATCGACGGGTCTGAGCATTTTTCAAAAAAACAGTTAGTATTTTAATTATTGAATATATTCCAAATTACAGATATAACTTTGTTATTTTCTATTATCTTGTAAATGGTAGAGAATAAAAATATGATATTTTGCAGTTATGTATAACTTTACAAACCCTATCAAATTAGCTATCAAAATGACAGTGTTGCCATTTAAGAAAATCGACGATGACGTCATATCTCTAAATTGGGACACCCTGTATACATTTTTATTGAATGTCAAAAAGGACAATTTGAAATACTAATCGACGGGTCTGAGCATTTTCCAAAAAAACAATTAGTATTTGAGATATTGAATTTATTCCACTTTACAGACTCTCTCTGTATATTTACGCATCATATAACTTTAATACAATCACTTACCCTTTGGATTCCTCTAAAATAGTGCTAAGGACGCGATCTCGCTTTTGAGGAGTACTAACTTTCATCGCAGTGAGATTAAAACTAAAAACCTCCGTATTTACGAAATCGTCTTCTCCTTGCACATCTTGAGTATAAGCATCTTCCGCAGAAGATGCGCTATTATCACTAAATAAAGGAATACGTTTGGCGCTGTCAGTAGCTTGAGCTGTTACAGCCACGTCCATACCACCTCGCGATCCAGTTTCCGCCAATTCGTCTGCATTTAAATCTTTTAAGGCGGTTTTCATCGCGCTGCCTACAAAATGATCGATATTAAAACATGTCTTCCAAAATTCTTTAAATTTGAAGCTTTTTTTTTAAATCTTACATAATATTGATAACCGATATCGTATTGATATCCGATAAAAATGAATTGTTTCAAATGATGAAAGAACTGGACATAGAAACTGGAAAGATAGGCCTTAATATGAATCACAATGAGGATTGGACAAGATGAAATAGAACAAGTTAACGATTATATAATATGTATATCTGGGTCAAATTATAAAACTTAACAAGGAAAACCAAACAGCAGAGATCAAAAGACTAGTTTGACTGGCATGGACGACATATGTCAAACTAAGCTACATCCTTAAAAACAAAAGCAAAAGATCCACGTGTTGCAGATACCAAAGAAAAATAAATGCCAAGAATACCACAGGAAAAATAAAAGAAGGGGTAGTCAAGAAAGAAAGAAAGATATGGGCAGACACAGTCTAATATTAATTTAACTTCCCATAAAAATAATGTTTATTTATGAAAAAATCTAGAAATGCAATAAAATACAGGGGTTCTGTAAGAAAAATAATAAGTTTGATATCGAAATATCATGAGAATAACATTTTTTTTTAATATGTAATGTCTAGAAAAAAAAATTGAAGTTCCAAATAGTTTATCTTTTGTTTAATCCATGCCTATTCTGTAACTCATTTCGATGAGAAAATTAAGGAAAATCGAATAGAAGTAGCCAAGTCGAATAGAAATAGTCCAAATCGGTATTCCATAACTATTTTACAATCTCTACAATCGGAATAATGAATAGAAATGACTTCGACAGCATTCATCCTGGCGGAATAAGTTTTCGATATCGGAATTGTGCTTGATTGCAAGCGCAGTTTAGTTTTATTTTGACGTTTTTGGACTTTGGCTGCCCTTAACGTCACAGAACACTTATTTTACTTTTCAGTGCGGTGTTGCCACCACCTTCTGGGTGCGTCAAATAGAAATTGACGTTTTCGATTTACACTGATTATGATCTGAGTCAAAGAATGCCAATCCAAACACGAAAACGACGCGATAGATATCCAAACTTCGGATTTCGGGTAATTACGATTCGACTTGGTCATTTCTATTCAATTTGTTAAAAGTTACAGAATAGGGAACTTGCATAAAATTTTAAATTCGAAAAAAATGGTATAAATCACAACAGAACATAATTTAGAACATGTATCAAAGAAAAAAAGTTTTGTTTGTTTTTCGTTTGCCCCTAAAGACGACTAAAAATTCAACTTATACCAGCCATCCCAAAACGCGTCGTGACGTCACGGGGTTGTATGTTTACATTCTACACCAATTGTATATATAATTTTAAATTAGACATAAACCATTAGAAATCCCCACCATCAAAAGTGAAATAAAACGACATAGTGAAAAATATCGGGATAGAGTGAACACGCATGTGAACCCCCTCGTGAGTGATCTATTTAACACCATAGGTGAAGTGCGCCGCTTAAAAAAATTTAAACCAACGGACCTGATAAGCAGGTTTAACTAAGTGTACTCAGAATAACAAACAAATAACGGTTTTAAATAAATAGGTTAATTATGTAAAGGAAATAATTCACTGGAAATATTTCCTACATGTCCAATGTAAATATCCGATCATTTACTTATTGTCCTTTAATATTATATATGATATGTGACAGACTGTAAATATACTGGGAGTTAATAAATAAAAAAAAACATAAACGTCAGTAAAAATACAGTTATGTGACGTTAAAAGTGTTTTTGATCGTTTGAACTATTCATAGAAAATTTGTACTTTTACAAAATGGTTTTATTTTCAATAGTAAACCTTCTTTCCTTTCCTTCAAAAACTGTATCAAACTCCAATCTCAACAAACTGGTATATATTACTACAACGTCATACGATAAATGTCATTAGAATATAAATATTTTTCCTTTATTCCCCGACGACGAGCTGGCCAAATACCTAAGTAGGTGGAGGCCAATAAACTAAAGAAGAAGAAGAAGAATATACGTAAATATAACCATAAACGGAACCACATAGTTAAACTCTGTGACGTCACGGGTCGTTTGAACTATTTTAAGATAAAGAAGACTTTAAATTTGTACTTCTAAGTTATTATGAGTTTTTGAAGCGTGAAATTTTGGAAATCTCATTTTTATACAAAACTGAACATTATTATGTAATAAAAAAAATGTGCAAGTTCCCTATTGGACTAAATATCAATAAAAACCACAGTTATAATCATATTTTCGGAATATAACTTAAAACATTAAAACCGGGCGATGCAAAAATTTTAGAATATTATCCTTACCTCTAGGTTGATTTTCTACCAAAGATTGTTCAAATATTCCAAATGGAGCAGCCGTAGGCTTTTGTTGAGATTGCCACAAATCTAAATTAGTATCTGTCCATACTAGAAAGGGACCAGTCCCCGCTGGTGATTCTACACTTCCAGCGGGTGATTGTATGTTTCCCATATGCGACTGTACGTGTCCCATGGGTGATTGCATACTGTCAATTGGTGGCTGAATATGAACGTTGCCTATGGGCGATTGGGTGTTTCCCATAGTTGACTGTAATCGTCCTATAGAAGATTGTACATTTCCCATAGGGGAGTGTATGTTTCCCATGGGGGAATGTATGTTTCCCATGGGGGATTGTATGTTTCCCATAGGAGAGTGTATGTTTCCCATAGGAGGATGTATGTTTCCCATAGGAGATTGCATGTTTCCCATAGGAGATTGCATGTTTCCCATAGGAGGTTGCATGTTTCCCATAGGTGACTGCATTCTATTCGTGGACGAGTGATTACTTCCTAACGAAGCATTTAAATTTCTTACATGTGAGGTTGATCTGTCTGTCGAAAACGAATTTCTTAGCACTGTGGCAGGAGAATTGGTGACTTGAGGATGATTTTGCGAAATATTATGAACTTGTGGCTGCAGTAACATGTGCTGGTCGTGCATGGTTTGCTGAGGTATATGAATTTCCTGTGCATCTATTCGCTAAAAATAAATATGTTTAGATTATTTATCGATATAAAAATATGAGTCTATATTGCAAATATCTCTTCCGATATCATTTTCATTATTTTCTTCAAATGGAAAAAATTGTTCCATTTAGAGAAATAAAGGAAGGACTTATAATATTTTTTTAATTAACTTTGATTGAAATTCTTATCAATTTCTTTAATGAAGACAAAGAAAATAATGTACAGGATATAAGTTTTGAGAAAAAGTATACCTTGAAATACCCCACTCGGACATGGTGTTCATTTTTTTCGAATCCTAAAAAAACTAATAAATATTTTTGAAAAATTTAAACGCAGAATGAAGGATTACTTTATTACCGAGGGTAGAAAGTCCCTTAGAATAAACAAAAAGTTTCTTTTGAATGAGATATTTGAAATTAAAAATCACACCAAATTTTCTCTTCTTTTTTACCCCTGTTATTAGAATAAACATTATAGAAGTTTTTCGGGACTTTCTACCCTCGGTAATAACGTAATCTTTCATTCTGCGTTTGAATTTTTCAAAAATACTACATATTAGTTTTCTCAGGATTCGAAAAAAATTAATGCATGTAAATAGCATTGGAACCGAAATTTTGTGCCTATCCCCTTAATGAAACATAAATGTTATTTGACATTAAATTTAATTATTTTCTCGCATGGCGACGGGTAAAATTACTAGTCAAATAAATTTAAATATAAATCACAAATTATTACATCCAATACATAATAACATTTAAACTTACACAATAAGGTTAAGTTTTATTATACAGATAGCTATAAATTTTGTTCTATTGGCAACATGAATTTTGACAACAACTTGCACCAAAATAGTATGAAAAATAGAACTCATTCTAATTTTTCGTCTATAGAGAGTTTCACGTTACGTTAAGAATAGAACATTGCGGATATAGCCCCATGTATTTCTTATGGATGATAGAAGCGCGCCGATGCCACGCCGTACTAACTAAAATGAACCGTATATCGGCAGTCGAGTATCCACCCGTGCGCGAGAGGTTTGGCAACACTGATCTCCGTAAGCGTAACGTTCTATTCTTAACGTGAAACAAAGTATAGCACAGGAATTACTTGAAAATAGCACGTGGGCACGCGCAGTTGCATAATCTGTTTTGCATGGCTCTTGCATAGCATGAACATTGCATAATGTAAAACCATCTTTATAAAATCTCATTACAGCTCACTGACTAACGTGGCCGGTGGTGGTAATCATTTCTGCGTCAAATATACAAGCATTCTAGTGAACGCCCAACTTGAAGGAGGAGCTTATTATCGGCCACGTCAAGATCGGAGAGCTGTATCTTAAAGTAATACACTAATCACAAAAAGTATCGCATAATTTTTAAAACAGAAAAAAAGTTCAAAAATAATTTTTAATTTTTAGCCGAATGTTATAATACTCGTCTATCGTCTCCTTTAGGTGTCTACAAACCCATAACATTTCAAGTTGAAGCGTGTTTTTGCCGAAAAAACAAACAGTAAGCAAAACGTTGTTAAAGGAGAATATCTATTTTGGACATTTGTGTTCGAGAATTTGATCTATGCGCTATGTCTGCTTGAGTTTTCAATGAGGAGGTGCGTTCTTACAAAAAATGAGTAAATAACGTCAGAACAAGGCTCAAATTGTAGCTTTAATTGGAGATGGACGATCGCAGTAATATCTTGCTGATGTTATGGTAATCCACCAATCCAGCGTTTCAAGAGCTTTAAGAAGTTATAGAGAAAGTGGAGGATACACAAGTAGTCCAAGTAATGAAGCTTAAAATAGGACAAAACCTCGCAATTTTTACAGACTGGATCGATTTGCTTGAAGGGGGGGGGGGGGTATAGTTAATTCTACGTTTTTTTGCATAATTTTAAAACGTTTTCCCTTCAAAGTGGTAGGGTTAAATTAAATGGGTAAAAGGATATCTTAAAGAACAACATTTGAAAATTATTCAGTTAAATTTTTGTTGAAAAATATTAAAAAATGAAGCAGTGGCGTCATTTTTAAGTAGATGATCCAAAAAAGAAGATGATTTGCGGTGTACACCGTATTTTCGGACAGAATCATTTGAAACATATAAACCAAAAAGATTATTTTAGTTTAAGAGTTTTTTAAGGTAGTGACGTCGAGTTTTTATGATTATATTGATTTTTAAATTCATGGTATAACTTTAAAGTGAAAAAATCGAAAAAAAAACAAAAAAAGTGTGTTCGGTAAAGAGAAAAATGGTAATATAAACAAAAAATATTAAAATAAACAAAAACTCGACGTCACTACCTCGTAAATATCTAAAAAAGAAGTGTGCAAAATTTCAGAAAGAGTTTTTGAGTTGTGATGTACACCGCCTCAAAAAAACATGTTTTTCAGAAAACGCGTTTAAAAAAATGTAGTTTTAATATAATACTAAGGAAATTTTTGTATATATCCATATCTCCGTCAATATTGCTCGGATTAATTTGAAATTTTAATGGTATACTCTTGAAAATATTTTCAATCAAATAAGCCAATAAAAAAAATCGAAAAAAATAATCAAAAATACTATACCCCCCCCCCTTAACAAAAATTTACCTTGTGACAAAAATCAACAAAACCGCTTTTTTTAAATTTCTTTAAGACTAATAGTAATCGAGCTATACTTTATTATATGTTAGCTCTTCTTCGTCAAATGCTAAATATTGTAGTATCAAAGTCAAAAGACGGGAAAACTATGCATTTTTCGAGGATAAAATGTTTAAACTAATTTGAAGTATTTAAAAATATTTATCTCCAGACATAAAAAACAAGTCTTTAGCTCAAAAATTAAATGGCTTATAATGAAAAGAACGCGTTCCCTATTATTTTCAGCGAAAAAGTGATCGGAAGCAAACCCCTAATCACCACTCTAATTAAAATTAGTGATTGACCTTATTTGGTCCTCTTTATTTATGTATTATTAATAGGTTCTAGAAGTTTAACCGGCTTAGAATAATTAGTTTTTTGGAGTTTGATAAAAAATTCCCTTTTTTTCAGAATACAAAGATTAGAATCGGAGATACGAAAAAATGTTTAAATATGAAATTATAGCTAATTTAATTCCCAAGAACTTGTTTTGCAAAAATTTTTTCTACGGTAAAAATTGAGTGAGCTAGTGACAATTAAAACTGGTAATAACATGCAAAAACCACTTTTACCTTTTACCCTTTCAAAGTCTTTTTACGACTGAGGGTTTTAAAAGGATTTAATACTAATAGCCTTATAGACCTTATAAAAACCGACAAAATTCTTTTTCACCAAACTTTCTAAGATAAAAACTAAAAAGGTTACGGTTAAAAAATCAATATTTTTTTTGAAAAAAAAAAAGGAGAAATCCAATTGGAAATATAATAATGTAAGTTAGCGGTGTTTTTAGTCATTGGCCTTATTCATTCTTCTTTACTTACAGTCGGAAAAATAAAAGAATACCCATGAACGAACATATAAAACACGCTGTATTTTCCTGTCACCGTGTCACAAAGAAAATTGCCCAGCGCAAGTACATGTAATAATAATTATTACATGTACTTGCGATGGCCAATTTTTTGTGTGACACGGTGACAGAAAAATACAGCCGTTTTATATGTTCGTTCATGGGTATTTCCTACTGTATATGTATTATTAATATATTCTAGAAGTTTGACTGGCTTAGAATGATTAGTTTTTAAAAAAATTGGAGTAAAAAGCGAATAACGACTTTTTGTAGTTTGGTAAAAAATGCCATTTTCTTCAGAATAGAAAGATTAGCATCAGATATACGAAAAAATGTTTTAATATGAAACTGTAGGTTAATTAACTCCCAAGAACTTGATTTCAAAAAAATTTTTCTAAGGCAAAAATTGAGTGGATGGTAAATGTAACGTAAATGTAAAAGTATTAATTTTATCAAAAAAAAGTATAGAACATTTTTTTGCTTAGAATAAATGTTTTTATCAACTTTTGTAGTCAAAATATATTTTCCACCCCCGAGATGGGGTGGCAACCACCCCCATGGTAAAAGCACCTTTCGGCATCATATAGATTTTGATCCTTGGACTATCTACTACGTATTCTCAAATTTTCAAGCAAATCGATCCATTCTGTAAAAATTGCGAGGTAAAATGCTTCGTTTTTTGGACTAAAGAAGACCAGTTCCAGGAAGTCCCAGGTACACGAACCCCGCAGATGAACGTTATTTACATCTGCAGACTTTGCATACACATCATGTTACAGCTAGGCAACTGCGAAATGATCTTTCCACAGCCCGTAATGTTCGAATAAGTGCCAATTCGGTTAGAAAGCAGATTAAGGCAATTTGGAATCAGAGCCAAAATGCCTGCTACTGCTCCACTCTTATCGAGGGCACATCGTATAGCACGTTTAAGTTTTGCACCAGGACATGTCAATTGAGATATTAACGACTGGGATAATATTCTTTTTATTGATGAGTCAAGATTTGTACTTTATGGATTCTACAGTGCAAAGTGTTTGTCGGATCCATCAAGTACAAATCTTGACTCGTCAATAAAAATAATATTAGTCTAGTCGTTAATATATTAATATCCCAACCGACATGTTCTGGTGCAAAACTTAAACGTGCTATACGGTGTGCACACGTAACAGTGGAGCAGTAGTCGGCATTCCTGCTTCTCTCCTTTAACAACGTATTGTTTACTGTTTTAGTCTAAGAGCTAGAGCCGAAAAATCATCGTCATAAGTAATATGCAGTTTGGCATGTGAAATGTGTCTATTGTATTGATAATTATGACCCCTTTCAGGCTGACACCTCAGTGGATACAGGAAGTAGCAATAAGGGATGAAAGGGGAAAGCTAGTGAAGTCATTAGAGGTTTTAACCTCCTATTTTGTTAAACGTCCATCGATTTGCATGAAAATTGGTTACTAATTAGAGCACACCTCAAGAAACAAAACTGATTTGGTGCCAACTTGCACTTTTGCCCTGGGGGTGGATACCACCCCTTGTCGGGGTTGAAAACTATTTTATTAAAAATAAACCCACAAATCGATAGAGGGACTAATTTTAAGTAAACTTTGTTATATCATGTTATTAAAATAAATCAATACTTTTTGAGTTATTAAAGATCAAAAATTTGAATTTTTTGGGAAAAAATGCATGGTGTAAAGCGGTTTTTCATAAATAACTCAAAAACTGCAAGCTTTATCAAAAAAGTTATGGTTATTAATATTGAAGATAATAAAAAAAAATACATTTCGAAAAACCTTTCAGAATTAATTGAGTTATAGGTGATTTAATGTATATTTTTTTCGGCTAGTACTCAAACATAAGTATTCAAGCTTACATAACGGAAAAACGATACATTTTATAAAATATGTTTACTGAACACTTGTCAAAGTACTTAGAAATATGTATCAAATGAGGTCCCGGAGAAGTTGATACCATTAAACATTATGCTACAAACATTTTTCAAAGTTTAGGCTCCAAAAATTTGGAGCTTAATTATTATTATATTATTTATGTAAGTTTTTTAAATTGTTTTAAGACATTGATGTACAATTTAGCAAAAATGTATTCGAATATGTCAAATGTACCCATTATTGGACACCCCCAGTTTCTGGATATATTCAGTTTATATTGATAGACAAAATTCAATAATATTCAAAATAATATTTAAGTAACATACAATTAATTAATATGTTCTTTTTATCATCCGTAACTTCACGCATGTGCTCTTAAATAGACGCTATTGCATAGGTACATACTTGCTACGATCATTTCGGAGTCGTCGTTTGTATTGAATATATAATATATACTCCAAAAATATAACTGTTTTCAATATGGTAACAGAATACACTTGCGTGCTTAATATAAATTGTACAATTGATAGAGATACTGCTGTGAAATTAATTAGTGAAAAACATTGAAAACTACAAAAAGAAAAATTAAATATATATTATTAAAAATTAAAATTTAATTATTAAATTATAATCCAAACGTCATTCCTGAAATTCCTTTGAAAATTATTCTGTTAACTAATTTCAAAATAAATATATAAATAGCGTATGTTTTAATTTTCACTTTTTCCTAAAAAATTTGAAAGGGTTCTCTTATTTTCATCATCACTTCTTGTTTAGCTTTGATGTTATCAACTTCTTCTGGAGCTCATTCACTTGATAGGTATTCTTGAGTACTTTGGCAAGTGTTTAGTAAGTATGTATATTTTAGAAAATGCATCGTTTTCCTGTTATTTAAGCTTGAATACTCGTACTTAGATTTGAGTACTAGCCGAAAAAAATATATATTCAATCAACTATAACTCATTTTTAATTAATTCTAAAAGGTCTTTCACGTAGAAGATCTATTCGATTATGTATTATCTTCAATTTTGGTAATCATAAGTATTTTGTTAACATTAGTTTTTTAATTATTTATGAAAAACCGCTTTATCCCATGCATTTGTTTCCCGAAAAATTCAAATCTTTGATCTTTAATAACTCAAAAAGTATTGATTTAACTTGATATAACAAATTTTGCTTAAAATGTGTCCCTCTATCGATTTGTGGGGTTATTTTTAATAAAATAGTTTTCACCCCGAGAAGGGGTGGTATCCACCCAGGGTAAAAGTTCAAGTTAGCACCACATCAGTTTTGTTTCTTGAGGTATGCTCTAACTAGTCACCAATTTTAATGCAAATCAATGGAGGTTTAACAAAATAGGAGGTGAAAACCTTTAATGACTGCACTAACTTTCCCCTTTCATCCGTTATTGCTACTTCCTGTATCCACTGAGGTGTCAGCCTGAAAGGGATCATAATTGTCAATATACAAAGGACACATTTCACAGGAGAAACTCCATATTACTTATGACGATGATTTTTCGGCTCTAGCTCTCCGTCTCGGTAAGAGTATTACAACATTCTGCTAAAAATTAAAAATTATTTTTAAATTTTTTTCTCTTTAAAAAATTATGCGATACCTTTTGTGATCAGTGTATTTTTTTAATGATGAACGAGAATTAAAAAGGTGTCTATTATCTAGAGAAAATTCCTTACTTCCGGTAAAATTTCATCAATAAACTCAACTTCGTCATCAATGAGTTCAGAAATTCTAGGCTTTACAACATATCTAGTTGATCGTAACTCCTCAATACTATACTCTGTATTCGGTTCTCCATAAACGCGATGCTTTGGATACATTGGATAACATGCTGGATTCGGCGGTTCAGGGTAACAAATGCTAATAACCCATTCTGAATAATCTTCTTGACACTCCGTGGGATAATTTTTGGGGAGACGTATACCTTTAGAAATCTCCATAACATCTTCGTGTACTGTAAATTTTAATATTTATTAGAATAGAAAGTCAACATAGTAGTGTTAAGTAACGTGTAAAGTACACACACCCAAACTTATATGGAATCACCATGTATTTCTAAGTAATATTTATTTCTTTTGAAAAAGCTTGTTATTGTTGCGAAGAATAAAGGTTTTTATTGAATCGGTAAGACAATCAAATACTACAGATCGGTACGGTATAGCTTATTTGCTTGAGTTGCAAATTGAACGAAAATAAATAAACTAACTTTTGCGTCCAAAAACGAAAATATGCGTCATGTGGGGTTATAGAACTTACAACGGGGAAAGATTATTGGTCTTTTGGACCAAGTAATGTTCTCAGAGGGACATAGCTGTAGAGCTAGGCGTAATACAGAGCGTTCTGTCCAAAACCTATGCTAGGTAATAGGACAAAGAAAGCTCAAAAATAAATCAAGGGAAAGTCACCAAAAAGTAATAACGGCTCGCCTCGATCGTTTAATTGTCCAATCAGCTGGAAGACACTCAACCATTTCACACCTGTAGCTCCAAAGGCAGCTTTTGGAAGCTACAGGTGTAACTCTTTCAGTTGAAACGATAAGAAGATGAGTTCATGCCAAGAAGTATACATCAGGAGACAGTTATGGTATAATGGGATTTATCTCATTATTTAGATATTTTAGAAATCCTTAAATTACCTTAAAGTATTCGTTAGATATTTATTTATAAAACAATAAATATTACGCATATTTGTTATAATAATTGCAAAGTAGAACACCTTAGTTAAAGTCCACGTTTTGCTTACTCAACAAGGTTGTGATTATTCATTTTGACACACTAACGAGAATATATACAAACATATTTACAAAACGAAGTATTTGATAAATATGGGAACACGATCAGATTTGAGTGATTAGTGGGTCAGTCGAATTAGTTAGTTAGGCTTGGGAGGTTGCTGCCGTTAGAGCAGAATAATGTCACCTATCAACTGAATAAGTTATATGGTATTAGTTTAACCAAATAAAGGAGTTATGAGTATATAGTGTATTCCTGATAGCAACTCCATCACCAGAGCAGTTCAATAACCACGTACCACCATATGGCGACCCTGCCAGGATCAGTCCTGATCCTGGATCAGTCCAGTTCCCGAGTCATCCAGGCAGCACAAGATTGATAGCCTAAATTGGTGTCTTCACCACCAAAACTGGAACATTGGGAATTGACAAAATGTGCTATTTTCAGAAAAAGTCAGGATTTGTGTAAGATCAGATGACCCACGAATTCGTGTACTTAGAGGTCGAGGAAGACAAGCAAGAACGAAAACTGTCAGTTCTGTTCACAAATATACTAGGGGAAGTGTAATGTTCTGGAGAGGAATTGTGATCCGTAAAAAAACTCCTTTAGTTTTCATCCAATCAACTTTAAGTGCTCACAGGTATGTTGATAACCTGTAGTTAGGCTCTGGAAAGGTGCAACGGGAGAAAATTTAATTTTATTGCATGGTAATGGATCTCCACATACCATTAGATTGACTAGAGACATCATTGAAGCAGAAGGTATCCCTTGTTTAGAGTGGCCTGCTTGCTCACCCGAGCTTAACCCTATAGAGTATTTGTGGGATATGCCTAAAAGAAAATTTAGAGCTCGCCGGGATAATCCACAAAACACCTCACAGCTAGTACCAGCTGCTCTTGAAGGATGGAGCAACATACCACAACAAAATGTGGATAATTTGATTAGGAACGTGCCCACGCAAACTGAAGCTTGCATAAGGACTAGAGGTGATAACACTGACTACCAAGAAAAACAAAAAAAAAAAAAATAAATAAAAACATTATTCGTTTTACATTGAAATTTTTTATGCTATTGACTGTAAACCAACTAGATTGAATTTGTTTGTTAAATACTTAATTTACCATCTCCTACCAAATATGTAGCTTATGCAGATGATTTAATATTATATTGTCACGGTCGTTCAGCTTCCACTAGTTCTAAAATTTTGCAAGCGGACATAAACATAGTAATCTCTCGGACCCACTCTTTGGGACTAACTTTATCCCTCACAAAATCCAAAGTTATTAAATTTAGTAGACGGCCTCCAATGCCCCCTACACCTCTATTTATAAATGATTCACTTCTTCCCGTAGTTGATCATTGTAAAATACTGGGATGGACGTTTGACGCTCGCCTCTCTTGGAAGCAACATATTCTCAATTTAAAAAGTGCATGCCACAAAAGATTAAACATTCTTAAAACACTGTCTCACTATCACTGGGGTGCGGATGAAAAGTCGCTCCTTAAAGTATATAAAGCACTAATTCGCTCTAAATTAGATTATGGTAGTATTGCTTATATGTCTGCTTCAAAGAGAGATCTGGATTCCTTAAACTCTATCCATAACACAGCCCTTCGACTATGTCTAGGTGCATTTCGTTCCAGTCCACCTGAAAGTGTCTACTGTGAAGCGGGTGAGCCTCCTCTCTGGATTAGACGGCAATATCTTCTTCTTTCCTATGCTGCATCTGTCTCTTCTAACCCCCTTAATCCTGTATACCGTTTATTCACAACAACCTATACCACCCCTACACCAATAATAAAACCTATATTTTCTATATTGTCCACAATAACAAGCGACATCAATTTTAGACTGACAAATCCCATCCCCTTTCATCGAATTCCTCCTTGGATTATGCAGACCCCTCAAACTAACACAAATTTAACAAAATTCAATAAATATGAAACACCTAAAGAACTCATGATAAAAGCTTTTTTTGAAATTATACACAATAACCACTTTGATCAAGTAATATACACCGATGCTTCCAAAAGTGATTTAGGGGTTGGCTGTTCAGTCACCTCTCAAAACAATCTCATTTGTGCTTCTTTTATTCCTCTTCTGTGGAGCGTACATACTGGAGAATTATATAGTATCTTACAGGCTGTTAAGAATATTAACCTCCCGAACATAAATGTTGCCATTTGTACAGACTCTCTAGCTTCAATTTTATGCATTCAGGAATTATTTACCGATCATCCTCTTGTCCAAAATATCCATCATTGTTACCACCACCTTTCTACCTTAAACACTAAGATTACATTTATATGGATTCCGTCTCACATTGGTATACCTGGCAATGAACTTGCAGATCAGCATGCTAAAACGGCTTCAACAGATACCACGTCAACAACCCACATCCAAATTTGTAAAGATTTGAAAACAGAAGCGTACAGATTCACATGGAGATTATGGCAAACCCACTGGAGCTCCTTAAATACATCTTTACGTGCAATCCAGCCCTCAGTATATAAGCCACTTTACACTGGCCCCACAGGACTCTCTAGACAAGACCTTAGAAATATAAGAAGAATCCGTATAGGCCACACCAAACTTACTCACGGCTTCCTGATGTCATCAGATATCCGGCCTATCTGTTTAACATGCCAGTGCCAACTTACCGTGAACCACATTATTACAGAATGTCATCAGTTCAGTGTAGTAAGACAACAGCTCAAACTCAAACCGCAGCTATGTGACATTCTAAGTGATACCAACCAGTTAGACAGAGTTCTCCAGTTTTTAAAAAAAATATCATTGTATCATAAACTTTAATTTTTTTTTATGACATAACTTGTTAATGCTCTTTAATTATACCTCTTGTAATGTTGTTTGTAATCGTCCCGTGCGAGTGGCCATAGTTGCCGAGCACGTTAATGTAAATAAAAAAAAAATACTTTATTGTTTTATTTAATTGTTATGTATTTGTTAATAAATTGCTTTAAAATAAATATTGTTTGACTTCGTGTGTTGTTTTTTTTTAAATTCGCCCGAAATAATAAGAAATATCAGATGATTCCATATAAGTTTGGGTGTGTGTATTTTAATCTTATAAAATCATAATGCGATAAGTCACTCAGTCTGTCCGGTGCGGTTTCGATATGTAAAAATTGAATGACGTTTAATAAACGTCATTTTATTTTGTTATATATTTTTTATAACAGCTCCAGAATGACTGAATCTAATTAGCTAATTTCGGTTTTAGAACATTTGTAGAAGGCCAAGGAAGATTTAAAAGGGGAGAAAGTGTGATGAAATTGTAAAGAAAATACTAAAAACAACAATATTATTGTCATATACACACAGTTATATTATACACCTTTAGATTTACGTCACTAAAACTGCGGCTAACTTCGGGTCTATTTACTTTGTTACATTTCACGTGAAATCCATGCTTTTGGTACTTTGTTTGATCTAAATATGGTATTTAAAATTGTTTCATTAAATTTATAATTATTAAAATGTATTGCATTAATGCACAAATTTGAATTTTCAACTTTATCGCAGAGAAAATGTTGAAAAATAGTTTTTATTATTGTAAGTAAACAATGTTTTAAAATTATTTTTTTATTATAAACTTATTTTCTGTATATTAATTTTCGATATTGTCAAAAATAGAGATATTCTTGAGCACATTTTTTACACATTTCCTATATAACTAATACAATTTGATATCTGATGGGATATTGTAAAGATCTTTTTCCTTTGACGTCTACAAATATTTCAAAATCCAAAAGTAGCCAAATCAATCCAGAACTTCTCGAGTTATAAAAAAATATATAAAAACATAAGAGTCAGAAAAAAATGGAGGGTATCAGATAAAAAATTGGAGGATGCCAGAAAGAACTGAGGGAATCAGAAAAAAATGGAGAGTGTCAGAAAAAATTGGAAGGAGATCCGATAAAACAGGAGGACGTTACAAAAAATGAATGCAGAGGCTGTAGAAGGCTTGTATTCCCAGTTGCATGGCGACGCGCAAAATCACTAGTCCATATAATATGCAGTCATGTATGATAACTCAATCAACCAAATCATGCAATATAGACCTGGATCCCGCGTAAGAAAGAAAAGTTGATTAATAGCAAGCTGAAAATTTGTTAATAGCTTAACGGTGTCTAGTCGGACAAACTTTGATGCACGGGAACACTGGAACAGGGGAAGTTTTAACTGTGGAGCATGATAAAGGTGTCGTCCTGACAAGTTTATGATTGTGAAAAATAGCAAGTTGTTTTTAAGTTTATTCGATAGCCAACGTTATGTAATATATGCGAAAATGTTTGTCCGACAAAAATGTTGGGCATTTTAACGAGTCCGACACGTAGAACATGTCACATCACAGGAATTATGTTGGTGATGAATAGCAGTCTGATTTTTGCATGAGAGTTTAATGAAAGGTTAAAAAAGCAATTGGAAGTGCTGTCCGACAAAATTAATGGGAAGTTTTCGTAGTCGGACATTCTAAACAGGTAAGATATAGACAAAAATGCTGGTGATAAATAGCTTTCCGACAAAGACGAAATTTAATTAAGTAAGTTATTCCTTACCAAGAATGACTGTTGTCGGAAAAAAATAAGGGGTAGATTTTGTAGTCGGACAATTTAAAAAAATAATTTTTGAAATTTCAATAAGGGGTGATTATTCTATGTCAAAAATACCTGCAATCAATTACAATCGATATCTTTCGATTTATGTCAACATCATGTAGATACCTCACTGTAATACATTTATAGTAGATCAGGCAAATTATATTATGGATTGAGTGGTCTAGCTATCTTTGTCTGCCACATTCGCGGGATCGCTTGGTTAAAAGAGATAGATAGACCGCCTATCGACTTTTTGCACTGTATTCCCTGTCTACCCTTATGTCTATGAATACATTTCCATTTAAGAAAAACTGTCACTTTTGACAATAATTCATAATAAATTGCAATCGTAACTTCAAATTTAAACTAATCGATTTATTTTGGCAGCAAATTATTTCTTGCCATGTGACATATTAATTACATTATTATTTCATTTGTAGAAAGTTGAGAAAAATTACGTTATACAATTTTAGTAATAATTTATTTAGGTACCCCTTTTCAATCAAGCAAAGCATTATAGCACGAAGAATGATATTCAATAGAACTTTCACAATTATCTGGCAACTGATCCTCATTGAATTGATTACCAAGTATTTTACTAACTTTGTAAAATGTTCGAAAATTACTCAAAAATGTTCCGTTGAATGGTTTCACTTTTGATTTGGCGACTTAAAATTTAAACTGTTGACACTCAAAAATAGACACAAAAACACTCCATAGTTAATATAAATTTTAATTTCCAATACACACGTGGCAAACAGAAACTCAGAGACCATGTACTTTCAAATACTACTTTGTATAGCACAAAGTGTCACACTGACAAATGCAGCCTTCTAATACATACTTCTAAGCATAATGTGTCATATTTACGTCTATTCTTATAAGCACCGAAGTTTTAGACTCTTCACATTTTTCAATGTCGTTTACAGTGTTAAGATTTGAGTATGGAAAAAAATGTATACAACGTTTTTTGTAGGAAATTTTCCGTACTTTCTGATGCGCCTAATTAGAAAACCCTAAGAGATTGCTTTCACATGTTCTTTAACATTTTTTATTGTCATTTTGAGAATATCTAGAATAAACTCCACCCAAAAAAATAATTGTTTTGCAATATATACATGCATTGATACTTACCTCACTGTTTTTGGAGTGTGCATGTATATATGTATATGCACATGCAAATATGTGAATATAAATAGTAATATACAACTAAAATAGCTTTATCAATATGTGACTAAGTCATTCTGGAAAAATGATTTTTATTTATTTCCTTCGATTTGCCCAAACTTTTTGTCCGACATATAACTTTTTGCGTTACAAAATATAATTTGTACATAAACAAATCAAAATTAGCTTGCTATTTATCACCAACATTTTTGTCTACATCTTACATATTTAGAATGTCCGACTAGGAAAATTTCCCATTCATTTTGTCCGACAGAACTTCCAATTGCTTTTTTAACCTTTCATTAAACTCTCATGCAAAAATCAGACTGCTATTCATCACCAACATAGTTCCTGTGATGTGACATGTTCTACGTGTCGGACTCGTTAAAATGCCCAACCTTTTTGTCGGACAAACATTTTTTCATATATTATATAACGTTGGCTATTGAATAAACTTAAAAACAACTTGCTATTTTTCACCATCATAAACTTGTCAGGACGACACGTTTATCATGCTCCACCGTTAAAACTTCCCCTGTTTCAGTGTTTCCGTGCATCAATGTTTGTCCGACTAGACACCGTTAAGCTATTAACAAATTTTCAGCTTGCTATTAATCAACTTTTTTTTCTTACGCGGGATCCAGGTCTAATAGGCTTTGTAGCGTCGCCGGCTATCTGAGTTAATATTCACTAATATACCCATCTAATTTCTTATAAAAAATTTCGATTTGAAATACTAATCGACAGGTTTGAGAATTTTTCAAAAAAACAATTGAAGAGGTGGATTCCAAAAGGTCTTAAGTCAAAAAAGTAAATTTTTTAGGAACGAATTTTATTCTATTTTTAAACGCTTTTATTTAGTTCAATAGTTTGCGTCAAATCTTCTCACGTTAATTTGACTGCCTTCTCTCCAATGTAAATGAATGAAAATTTGCAGACATATGCATTTGCGGGAACAATACACGAATAGTCAATAAAAAAATTGTTCTTATGTTTATTAATTGTTTAAATAAAAAAAAACGATTTTAATGGAAAATGCTTAAATTCTCTTGTTTGACAATGTAAAAACTTGAAACTTTTACGGATTGTAGCTAATGATATGAACTATACATAATTTCACTTTTTACGTTAATTGTTTACGTTATGCTTCATTAATAAACAATAAAGTTTCAAATTTTTTTCCGATTCCGACTACTTTTCATGTTAGTACATCATATGTTTTATACACATTTTAATACACGTGACAATATATTTTAATGTTTGAAAAGTGTAAGACTAACATGTAAAAAATAAAAAAATGTGAAAAAATTTTTTTTAGGAAATGCTTTTCTTTAGTTACGAGTGACTAAAATTAAAAATTTAAAAAAATCAACTTAGTCCAGAAAGCCACTGCGCATCCGCTAGGAAAAATATTCTAATTCGGATTCTTTGCACAATCTTACTCAAAAAGGACTCCTTTTAACAAATTTGCATGTTGCCAGGACCAAAAAGTGGTCAAAAATTTTTTAAACGCTTTTTTTTCCTAAAATTATTTTTTTTGCGCGAAAAAAAGTTTTTTTTAGGTTTTTTGGATCATTCCAAAGAGAAAAGGTCTTTAGTGACTTTTCTCTAAAAATGATAGTTTTTGACATATAAGCGATTAAAAATTGAAAAATTGCGAAATCGGCCATTTTTAACCCTCAAAAACTATGTGAAAAGCTGAAAATTTGAATGTTGCCAAGGTAGATAGATATTCGTTAAACATCGATTGATGAAATCCCGAAGAGTTTTTTGCAATACAATATTTAAAACTCCTTTGTTTTTTAATTGCTAATCAAGCGTGCACGACACTATTTTCCACCGACAGTATGGTGCAAATGAAAAGAATAAATTCGTTATTTCGTAAACCGGCGACTTTAAGGAAAAATCCCGAAACAGATCGATTTTTATTTTTAAGTTATGATACTGTGGCATATATGGTATACTAGTGACGTCATCCATCTGGACGTGATGACGTAATCGATGATTTTTTTTAATGAGAATAGGGGTCGTGTGCTAGCTCATTTGAAAGGTTCTTCAATTCTCTATTCAGTAATATAAACATTTACACAATTATTTATACAGGGTGTCCAAAAATTTTTTATTAATTTAAATTATTTGACAAAAAAGAAGTAGAAGGACACCCTGTATAAAAAATTATGTAAATGTTTACATTACTTGATGGAGAATTGAAGAACCCTTCAAACGAGCTACCACACGACCCCTATTCTCCTTTAAAAAAATCATTGATTACGTCATCACACCCAGACGGATGGCGTCACTAGTATACCATATATACCACAATATCATAACTTAAAAATAAAAATGGACCTGTTTCGGGATTTTTCCTTAAAGTCGCCGATTTTCGAAATAACGAATTTATTCCTTTCATTTGCACCATACTGTCGGTGGAAAATAGTGTCGCGCACGCTTGATTCGCAATTAAAAAACAAAGGAGTTTTGAATATTGTATTGCAAAAAACTCTTCGGGATTTCATCAATCGATGTTTAGAGAATATCTACCTACCTTGGCAACATTCAAATTTTCAGTTTTTCACATAGTCTTTGAGGGTTAAAAATGGCCGATTTCGCAATTTTTCAATTTTTAATCGCTTATATGTCAAAAACTATCATTTTTAGAAAAAAGTCACTAAAGACCTTTTCTGTTTGGAATTATCCAAAAAACCTAAAAAACTTTTTTCCATACAATAAAAATAATTTTAGGAAAAAACAAAAAAAAAACGTTTAAAAAATTTTTGACCATCTTTTGGTCCTGGCAACATGGAAATTTGTTAAAAGGAGTCCTTTTTGAGTAAGATTGTGCAAAAAATCCGAATTAGAATATTTTTCCTAGCGGATGCGCAGTGGCTTTCTGGACTAAGTAAAAAGTAAAAAATAAAAAAATTGAAAAAATCTAACACATTCGTTAAAGAAAAGCGTGGGGCGAAAACCGTTTATTCGATGAAGACGCGCCACGCTTTTCTTTGACGAATGTGTTAGATTTTTTCAATTTTTTCTATTTTTTGCTTTTTAGGTGATTTTTTTAAATTTTTAATTTTAGTCACTCGTAACTAAAGAAAAGCGTTTCCTAAATTTTTTTTTCACATTTTTTTATTAAGAATATAATTGAATGTTACTTTGGAATAGAATCAGTCATGTAATTTGGAGGTTTAAATTCTTGTTTCAAGACAATTTAAAGTAAAATTTGAACACAAAATCATGGCTTTTAAGAAGGTAAACATTTGTTTTTTTTTTAAAACGACCTTAAGTCAGTGACTTAAGCACTTTTGGAAAATTCAAACGACCTTAGTCAGTGACTTAAGCACTTTTGGAAAATTCATGTGGGAGACACAACTGCATAGAAAAAGCATAACTAAAGCACTTTTGGAAAACATTACTGATTTGTAATCTGTATACTATACTTGACTTAAGGCTGTTTTATCGGTGCACCAAAACCTAGGGACAGTGTTTTCTCTGTTATTTACCGACAGAATGTCTCGAAATTTGGACACGTTGTTCGAAATTATGTTGCCTTTAAAATGATGGTTTTACTTTTTTTATTTTTTTGAAAATTCTGTTGAAAAATTAGATTATAATGTTTAACGTTCTATTATAACCAAACTTTTTACTCCCATCACTTGAAAGAGTTTTTTTTTCTGTAATCGTTGATTTTTTTTTCACCTTTCTGTGTCCAGTAATAATCGAGAAAAGCGTGTTCCAACTTTGAAGAATATTTGCTAAAAATATTGAAATCTAATAATGAAACGAGTTACGCAGCATTGGCGCTTAGTTTCATCGTTATCGCCTTCGTGACGACAAATCTCATGAACGTACGGTCAGTCGGTCAGTTCGCTTGAATTATTAGAATCCATTTCCAGTTATTCATTCTTGTATTTTCTTCATCAACTTGCTTAGTGTTTACAGTTTACAGTATTCTTAGCTATTTTGAAAACATTAAACTTATTTAGTTTACGGGTATTTTAAGTACATAATATATTATTAGTTTAGTGGTATAAGTTACAAGTTCTTTAGTTTACGCGTATTTTTAAGTATTACATTAGTTTAGGGATATAAGTTGACAAGATAAGAAATGAGTCCCAGGGTGTTTTAAAATAAGACAGAAAATTATACTACTATCCACGATTTGTGTTTTATTCATCAATTGGATACTTTTTTTATGTAACTGCAATCTATAAATATATTAAAATAATGTATATGTTACCGGCCAAACCCGATTTCGGGACAAACTAGTTTGGCCTAGGCCAAACTACTTTGTCCTAACCGCCTAGGATAAACTAGTTTATCATATCACGCGTAGGCTAAACTAGTTTATCCTGATATAAATAAACACACTTCAGGCCAAACTAGTTTAGCCTAGGCCAAACTAGTTTATCCTGATATAATAAAGATTCACACTTCAGGATAAACTAGTACGGCCTTCTTCTTATTCTTCTTCTAGTGCCTATCCGTTTCGGATATTGGCGATCATCATGGCAATCTCTACTTTTCTCACTGCTGCTCTGAAAAGACTTTTAGTGGTTGTGTTGAACCACGTACGTAGATTTTTCAGCAAGGTGTTAAATGAAAGCTTATAATCCAAGGATGGTACTAAAAGTTAGGAATTTGACCTAGGCTGTCTGTCTGTCGGTCTGTCCGACCGCGAATATAACTGCTCCGTCACTATACCAGGTAGAATGACAAATGAGGTGTCAAATGAAAGCTTATAATCCAAGGATGGTACTAAAAGTGACAAAATTGACCTATGCTGTCTGTCTGTCGGTCCGTCCGACCGCGAATATAACTGCTCTGTCACTATACCAGGTAGAATGAAAAATGAGGTGTCAAATAAAAGCTTATAATCCAAGAATGTTACTAAAGCCCAAACTAGTTTGGCCTGAAGTGAGCGTCTAGAACCGGAAGTCCTAGAACAAAGGACCCCGCAGAAACTTTATGGGAAATGGCTCTCTGTCAAATGCTCTGAAACCTAGGATTGTGGTAATTCTTGATGTGTAGAACAAAAGACTCCCTGGACGCGTAGCTCCAAAAAATCATAGTTCTAAGATATAAGCCTCTGAAGATATAGGTATAGAGAGGACGTTTGAGTTGGAATAAATTCATTTTCTCGAGAATGGGCGACTCTGGAGATAAATTACGAATCAGGTCAATTTTTATTTTTAAATTATAATTTTTGGCCTATATATCATACTAGTGACGTCATCCATCTGGGCGTGATGACGCAATCGATGATATTTTTAAATAGGAATAGGGGTCGTGTGATAGTTCATTTGAAAGGCTATTTAATTCTCTATTCACTAATATGAACATCAACATAATCATTTATACAGGGCGCCCAATTTTTTTTTAATTAAATTAATTGAGACAAAAAGAAGAATGTATATAATTTATTTAATTCGAAATACATTTTACTGCTGTCAGAAAACAGAAAAAATTTTTATTTGATAAATAAATATTGTTTTTTGCTTAAATTCAATATTAAAGCTGCCACCCACCTACCTCTTAGCAGTTTGGACATTTAATGTAAGCGAAAGGCAATGTTTATTTTTCAAATTAACATTTTTTTCTGTTTTCTGACAGCAGTAAAATGTATTTCGAAATAAATAAATTATATACATTCTTCTTTTTGTCTCAATTAATTTAACTAAAAAAAAGTTTTGGCCACCCTGTATAAATAATTATGTTAATGTTTACATTAGTGAATAGAGAATTAAATTACCTTTCAAATGAGCTATCACACGACCCCTATTCCTATTTAAAAAAATCACCGATTGCGTCATCACGCCCAGATAGATGACGTCACTAGTATGATATATACGCCAAAAAATTATTATTTAAAAATAAAAATCGAGCTGATTCGTAATTTATCTCCAGAGTCTCCCCATTCTCTAGAAAATGAATTTATTTCAACTCAAACGTCCTCACTGTACCTATAACTTCAGAGGCTTATATCTCAGAACTATAATTTTTTGGAGCTACGCGCCCATGAAGTCTTTTGTTCTACATATCAAGGACTACCAGAATCCAAAGTATCAGAGCATTTGACAGAGAGCCATTTCCCATAAGGTTTCTGCGGGGTCCTTTCTCACCTTTAGTACCAGCCTTGGATTCTAAGCTTTCATTTGACACCTCATTTGTCATTATATCTGGTATATTGACGGAAGAATTACATTCGCGATCGGACGGAAAGACGGACAGACAGCCTCGCTAAGATTTCTCACCTTTAATAACATCTTCGGATTAAAAGCATTTATTTGACACCTCATTTTTCATTCTACCTGGTATAGTGACGGAGCAGTTATTTTCGCGGTCGGACGGACCGACGGACAGACAGCCTAGCTCAAATTTCTCACCTTTGGTACCATCCTTGGATTATAAGCTTTCATTTGACACCTTATTTGTCATTCTACCTAGTATAGTGACGGAGCAGTTATATTCGCGGTCGGACGGACCGACGGACAGACAGCCTAGGTCAAATTTCTCACTTTTAGTACCATCCTTGGATTATAAAGGACGTAATTTGGGAATTCCCCGCATGTAAAAGTCCTTACATGTTCGTCAAATTACTTTCGACTCGGCTAAATTAGTGCAGGCTAAGCCGTACTAGGCGAAGGATTTCCTGGCTGAAAAATCTACGTACGTGGTTCAACACAACCACTACAAATCTTTTCAGAGCAGCAGTGTGAAAAGTAGAGATTGCCATGATGGCCGCCAACATCCGAAACGGATAGGCACTACAAGAAGAAGAAGAAGGCCGTACTAGTTTATCCTGAAGTGTGAATCTTTATTATATCAGGATAAACTAGTTTGACCTAGGCCAAACTATGTGACAAAAATGTGATAATTCTTTTTAAAATATTATCCACGATAAAATCAATCTAACAAGGTATTCCCGACAAAACTAATTTGAATGGAGAATAATGCATTTTGTTGTCATTAAAATACTTGTCCGCCGGCGCCACTGAGTAAAGATCGAATTGTCGGTCGCACTCCCTACTTCCAATCAATTTCAAGTAGGGAGTCACGTGTGTCTGACGTAACCAGTCTACGAAAGTAAGTGATACGCCCACTTAACATTGCAATGTGCTTCAACTGATAAAACAGCCTTAAGCTTTTATGACATGAATTGTTTTTCTAATGTTAGGAACGATGCTCTAGAATCAGATCCAACTAAAACCTCAAAATGTGAAAAAAATGACTTAAGCCCTTCTGGAATCCACCTCTTCAATTAGTATTTGAACTATTGAATTTATTCCAAATTACAGACTCACTCTGTATAGAGTCCATATTGTTGACTGAGGTAGGTGATTTTGTTCATAAGGACTTGTAGGTCTTCTAGGTTGTCCGCAAATACAATAGTGTTATCTACATATCTGATGTTGTTTATCCGGTACCCGTTTACTAGAACGTCTTTTTCAATTTTGAGCATAATATCCTTTTAGTAGAGATTCAAGATTAGAGGAAACAAAATACAGTCCTGTCTCACTCCATTCGTGATTTTTACATATTCAGTGTATTCACCTTCAATTCTGAGATTTGTAATTTGATTCCAGTAGAGGTTTCCAATGATTCCCAGATCGTTGTTGTTAATTCCTGCTTCTTTTAGTATTTGAAAAACTATATTAGACGAGTAATAATTGCCTAATGATAATGCCGATAAAACTTGAGATGAAACTTAATGATAACACGATACAATCAAGAAGAAAGAAGAATAAGTGTGTGTGGGTGCGTAGCGAAAGAGAGAGAGAGAGAGACAGAGAGAGAGAGAGAGAGAGAGAGAGAGAGAGAGAGAGAGAGAGAGAGAGAAAATGAGGGATGGATTCTTCAATAGAATTTGAATATCCAACTATTAACTCACCTGTAAACCCTGCTGCCAGATTTCCGTCACAACCGCCAATAACTCTTTTCTTGACGGGAACTGTGTTTGTCCAAGGGCCCGCTTTAAGCGTATTTTCTTTTGGGATCTCTTGTCTTTTTACCGCCGCAATTATGCTTACGGGTGCAGCTTCGGGTAGTGCGGCTGCCCCATCCCCCGAACCGTCCTCGTGGATGTGAACTACCATATTTGATCTAGACGATGATGACCTGTTTGATGGAACTGTTACTACGCTGTTACTGCTAGGTACTCGAACGCTAGACACTCGCCCAGACCGGTATGTATGAAGTGAAGTAAGTGCTTGCCTCTTTTCTATTAGATGGTTTTCGTTAGCATTAGGACCATACAGCATCTATAACAGAAATACTTTTTTAAAACGTTTTTATATTGGGACCGTGCAAGTTCCGAAAAGCGACAACTGGTTTCATACCTCGGCAACTGTTTCGCTCTTTTAATTATATTGGCCAATCATATTGTTCCTGGTTACTGGATAATTGTCAATACCATAGCCCAAAAAAATTGTAAGAAGAAAAAGTGAGGCTGAGGTTATGTTATTAAAACGTAAACAATTGTATGTAGCAAATAAAATCAATTATTAAAATGCAGTACTGCAAGCAAAATACAATTAATAAATTGACTTTTATATAATAATTGCATATTATCATATCAATATTGTAGAGTAACATATAATTTTTCTTCTTCAATGACAGTAGGCATGAAATATACGTCAATTTGACAATTTCAATTGACAATATGAATTATTCAAGAAAGTTGCAACATTTTTACGCTATTCGCGCACCCCCTCCAAGTACTTGCACACCGCGAATACTTCACTTGGTCTTTGGGAAATCTTGTAATCCATTATAAACATTATTTTATTTTTTTTTTTTAGTTTACTTTAGTTAGCATTTTCATATTTTGTCTACTCTACAAAAATTGTAGCCAACTTTGAGCTTCACATTACAAAATTAGTTAGAATGTTACAGGGTGTTTGATAACATAGTGACAGATCAAACTTATGTTTTTTTTTTAATGGAACACCCTATATTTTATTGTATATTAGAAATCTTCTTTACTTGTCCATCACAAAAATATAAAGGTTTGTTATGTTATACACTGTATTTAAAAAGTTATAACCAATTTTCTATGAAAATCGTAACAAATTCAGCTCTCTGGATAAATAAAAATAAGCACAACAGCAATGGTTTATTGGTGCCATATTTTTTTATTTATTGTCACAATTTTCATAAATGATTGATATTGCTAATTTTCTTTACCTATATTGAATACAGGGTGAGTCAAAACGCAAGTACATTATTTTCTCAGTAATTTTAAATGGAACACCCTGTATTTTATATCACTATCAAAAAGTACCCTTACCGTACTTTAATTTTTATATAACATTCCCTATGTCTACATTTATTAGTTTTCGAAATATCTTCATTTTTCAGAGCAAATTATTAATTACGGGTCTAAATCTTTCCAAATGTTAAGTAAGCCATGACTGAATTGTCTAAAACTGACAATTTACGATTACTGATTATCAATCTGGTAATAAAGGTAACAATGTAGCAAATAAAGAAAGATGAATAATTTATTAGTAATAAATTATACAAAAAACACAACCACAACATACAACATTTTTGAAACAATTAAAAACTACTTTTGTATGTAAGTGTAATTTTACAAAAAAAAAACACAAACACAAAATACAACATTTTGTGAAAACAATTAAAAAATACGTTTGTATGTAAATGTTAACGAATGAAGAACGAAAAATAATTATCAGTAAAAAATTTTACAAAAAAAACATGAACACAAAATACAACATTTTTGAAAAAATTCAAAGCTAATTTTAATAAAATATTTAATTACACAAGTTGTTCAAAATGACCTCCTAACACATTTATGCATGCCTAAAAACGATCATTGAAAGAGTAACTTACACTACGATGCATTTGTACATTAATACTTCGAAATATTCTATTTTTCATCTCATCTCTTAGTCGGAGAGATAGAAGCGGATTTTGTGCGTGATAAATAATATGGAAAAACTATACGGGGATATGTTGAATTAGTTGTGTACATGACTTTCACCAACGACCGGAAACCAGAGTTGGGGCCGAGGGTAGTTATAAGGGGTCAAAGTCGCGGATTTTATTATTTTTTTTGTGACGCTCATGATCGAGAGAGTGCACCAAAATTTGGGAATAAGTAGGTCATGACGTAACTAAGTAAAATCTCCAGGGGTGGCACGCTGCGTGGCCGACAAAGGGGTGGGCAGGGGTGAATACAAAAAATATAAAGGGTTTTTTGCGACGTTTGTGATTGAGATAGTGGACCAAAATTTGGGAATAAGTAGATCATGACATTACTAAGTAAAATCCCCAGAGCCGGAAACCAGAGTTGGGGATGAGGGTAGTTATAAGGGGTCAAAGTCGACGTTTTTATTATTTTTTTTTGTGACACTCATGATCGAGAGAGTGCACCAAAATTTGGGAATAAGTAGGTCATGACGTAACTAAGTAAAATCTCCAGGGGTGGCACGCTGCGTGGCCGACAAAGGGGTGGGCAGGGGTGAATACAAAAAATATAAGGGGTTTTTTGCGACGTTCGTGATTGAGAGACTGCACCAAAATTTGGGAATAAATAGACCATGACATAACTAAGTAAAATCCTCAGAGCCGGAAACCAGAGTTGGGCATGAGGGTAGTTATAAGGGGTCAGAATCGCCGATTTTATTATTTTTTTTGTGACGCTCATGATCGAGATAGTGCACCAAAATTTGGGAATAAGTAGGTCATGAGGTAACTAAGTACAATCTCCAGGGGTGGAACGCTGAGTGGCCGATAAAGGGTTGGGGGTAGGTGTGAATATAAAAAATATAAGGGGTTTTCTGCGACGTGCTAGAATGAGATAGTGCACCAAAATTTGGGAATAAGTAGACCATGACTTAGCTAAGTAAAATCCCCAGAGGCCGAAACCAGAGTTGGGGATGAGGGTAGTTTTAAGGGGTCAAAGTCGCAATATGTATTATTTTTTTTGTGACCCGGCACAACATTTGTCCCCCACGCGGCGTTCCGCCCCTGGAGATTTTACTTAGTAATGTCATGATCTACTTATTCCCAAATTTTGGTGCACTATCTCGATCATGGACGGCAAAAAAACCCCATATATTTTTATACTCACCCCTGCCTACCACCCCTTTGTACCCCAAGCAGCGTTCCGCCCCTGAAGATTTTACTTAGTTACGTCATAACCTACTTACTCCCAAATTTTGGTGCACTATCTCCATCATGAGCGCCACAAAAAAATAATAAAAACCGCGAATTTACCCCTTATAACTACCCTCGTCCGCCACTCTGGTTTCCGCCTCTGGGGATACTACTTAGTTATGTCATGGTCTACTTATTCCCAAATTTTGGTGCACTATCTCAATCACGAACGTCGCAAAAAACCCCTTACATTTTTTTATATTCACCCCTGCCCCACCCCTTTCTCGGCCACGCAGCGTTCCACTCCTGGAGATTTTACTTAGTTACGTCCTGACCTACTTATTCCCAAATTTTGGCGCGCTATCTCGATCATGATCGTCAAAAAAAAAAAATAAAAAACGGAACTTTGACCCCTTATAACTACCTTCCTTCCCCACTCTGGTTTCCGGCTCTGGGGATTTTAATTATTTATGTCATGGTCTACTTATACCCAAATTTTGGTGCACTATCTCAATCACGAACGTCGCAAAAAACCCCTCATATTTTTTATATTCAACCCTACCCCCACCCCTTTGTCGGCCACGCAACGTTGAGCCCCTAGAGATTTTACTTAGGTACGTCATGTCCTACTTATTTCCAAATTTTGATGAACTATCTCGATCATGAGCGTCATAAAAAAAATAATAAAAACCGCGACTTTGACCCCTTATAACTACCCTCGGTCCCAACTCTGGTTTCCGGTCGTTGGTGAAAGTCATGTTCACAATTAATTCAATATATCCCCGTATAGTTTTTCCATATTACTTATCACGCACAAAATCCGCTCCCAGCTCTTAGACTATCTTGTTGTTGGAGGCATTTTATAACCTTCATTCTTAACGTAACCCCAAAAAAATCAGTCTAGTTTATTAAATTCTGGTAATCTGGGTGGCCACGGTACTGGTCCATTGAAAAATGAAAATATCTCGAAAACTAATAAATTTATACATAAGGAATAAGGAATGCTGTATTAAAATTAAAGTACGGTAATGGTAATTTTCAATAGTGATATAAAATACAGGGTGTTCCATTTAAAATTACTGAGAAAATAATGTACTTGCGTTTTGCGTTTTAACTTATCTTGTATTGGATATAAAGAAAATTAGCAATATCAATCATTTTTAAAAATTTTGACAATAAATAATGGCATCAACAAACCAGTGCCGTTGTGCTTATTTTTATTTGTACAGGGAGTTGAACTTGTTACGATTTTCATATCAAATTGGTTATAACTTTGTAAATACCCTGTATAACATACCAAACCTTTATATTTTTGTGATGAAGAAGTTAACAAGATTTTGAATATAAAATAAAATATAGGATGTTCCATTAAAAAAAAACATAAGTTTGGCCTGCCACTGTGTTATCGAACAACCTGTAACATTCTAACTAATTTTGTAAGGTGAAGCTCAAAGTTGGCTACCATTTTTGTTATTAACTTTTATCGCTATCTATTACTATAACGGATGTTCGGAGCTTTATCCCACTAATCAATCACCCTGTATATAACTATATAATACTTACGTGTTGACCGGCTGCTAATACTAGATTTTGATGTGCATTTTCGAGTTCATCAAACGGCTGCGCTAAATTTAGTTTTCCTTCTTCAAACACTTTGTTTGCGGATATAAAATCTCCAGCAGCTTCATGATAATAAGCCCAAGCTTTATAAAAATCAGCACATCCTGTACAAAGTCCTTTGGCTTTCATCATGTGATAAAATTCCAACGGTTTTGGTTGCAAATCAAACTGAAAATATATAGAGATAATAATATATAAATTTTCATATAAATTATTGTATTGATGGAGCTAATATGACCAAAACTGCTTATACTTAAAAACTGCTGTAGCCAATAAAACTGATAATTGCTATTTATTAACTAAATTATATTTATACGTAGTCCATCTATAATAGAAACATTATAGAAAGCATTCAGAATTTTATATTCTTCGTATTTTTTTATATTGCTCCTTTGTAACATTGTAACACTGAACAAACAATGGACAAAGTTTGAGGCAAAACAAATGGACAAGGCCTCGCTGCTCAGAATCGAGAAAGAAGAAAAAATATAAGATGGTATAAAACAAAACAGAAAAATTGAATAAATAAAACAAAAAAAAAAGTTACCTATTAAAGATGTGCCAAAAAGGGCTTCACCTTTTCTTTTCTGTGAGGGACAAAGAAAACTCTTAAAACCAAAATACATGATATGTAGCCAAATAACAAGAACAATGGAATAAATAGGTTAAGTATTTTCCTAAAATGTCCAAAAAAAGGAACAATCACACTTACCTTATTTGGTCTTAAGAGGAAAACGAGTGTGATTTTTAATTTAAAATAACTCATTCAAAAAAAACTTTTTGTTTATTCTAAGGGACTTTCGGCCCTCAGTAATAGTGAATCTCTCATTCTGCGTTTAAAATTTTCAAAAATATTTATTACTTTTCTCAGGATTTGAAAAAAAAAATGAATGCAAATTTTGCGCTACGCCCTTGATTAAAATTTATCAGAATTGCGTTTTTGCTGTCCAAGAGAGAAGAAATCAAAAATACTATGTTTTTACATACAAGCTATATTCTGCCCGGGCGCGACCCAAAATAGTGACAACTCTACCTTATCGATAATAGTCTACGTGAAGTCATCATCATAGTCATTAACATCTTAGTAGATGTGTTGTGGTTCATAATTGGGCTTCAGCAGCTCGGACAGTTTGATTGATAATATTTCTCCACTGGTCGCGGTCATCAGTTACATGTATTGCCTCAGTATACTGTTTGTTGAGAAGCTTTTTAGTAATGTCCGCCCATCGCTGTGGAGATCTTCCGCGTTGGCGTTGAGTCTGAGGCCTTCCTTGGACCACCAACCGCTCCATTTTGTGATCACTTCGATGGATATGACCAAAGAACTTTAAAATTCTAGAGTAAACGGTACTGGAGAGACGCTGATCCGGTTTAATTTCATCCAGAACCGAGATATTTGTACGGCGAGCCATCCATGGAATTCGAAGCAGGCGTCTCCATGTCCACATTTCAAAGGCGTCTATACGTCGTCTATCTGACTCTTTGACTGTCCATGTCTCGCATGCATAGTAAAATATGGAAAAGACCGAGTTGAAACGAGTCTCTTTTTGTTTGTCATAGTAATGTAACGATCACGCCATACCCCGTTTAGTTCACTCATTGCTGCTCTTGCTAGTTGAATGCGTCTTCTAATTTCGGGTTCACAACTGCCTGTGTTGTTAAATAGAGCTCCAAGATATATCATAGATGAGACTACCTCGCATCCCGCAATAGTTTGGGTTTCAGGAAACTGTTGTTGGCGATCGATAACCATGATTTTGGTTTTGTTGTAGTTAACCATGAGTCCAAATTTAGCACTTTCTACCTCGAGTTTTTTTAATAATTCAGTAATTTCTTCTGGAGTAGAGGCTAGAAGTGTAGTGTCGTCTGCGAAACGCAAGTTAGATATCTTAACACCACCTAGGTTTACTCCTCCCTCCCAACTATCCAAGACTCTGCGCATTATGAACTCCGAATAGATGTTAAATAATAAGGGAGATAAAACGCATCCTTGGCGTACTCCCTTCTCCAAAGTGCATTTGTCAGACAGGTATTCGTCCATTCGAATATATGCCAGGTTATCTTGGTACAGTTTGCTAATAAGATGAGTCAAGTGTTTAGGTACACCCATTGTCGTCAATATGTTCCATAGTTTGTCCCATCTAACATTATCAAAGGCCTTTGTATAATCGACGAAACATATAAATATCGGGATCTGGTATTCTCTGGCTTTTTCTATGATGTTTTTTACATTAAGGATTTGTTCTCTAGTACCTCTGCCCTTTACAAATCCAGCCTGCTCAGGTGCTATTTGCCAACTTATGAAGTTTTCTAGACGCCGTTGCAGTATGTAGAAGATCACCTTACTGGCGTGTGATATTAGAGCTAATAGCCTGTAGTTGTTACAATTATTTGTTGAACCTTTCTTATGAAGAGGTATGATTATGGTCTTTCTCCAATCCTCAGGCCAGACGCCTGTGTGCCATATTTCATTATACAATCGATGTAATATTTTCACTCCACATTCCGGAAGATGCTTCAAGACGTCTGCTGTAATGAGATCACATCCTGCTGCTTTGTTTAACTTAAGTCTTTTTAAAGCGAATTCCAGTCAGGTTCAGATTCAAAACTAGTGTGGTGTGTCTCTGTTGAAGGAGAATGGAAAGTGGAGGTCTGGCAGTCAGGTACAAACGGGGTGTCCGCTGGCATCTGGTCCGTATTGGCGTATCAAGACTTACAATACGCCCTCCAAACATCAATAACCTTGTCCAAATCCGTCTGTACATTACCTTCATCATCTTTGATAGACCAAGATTTCTGCTTGAATTTACGTGTGAGTAGTCTGACTTTATCAAAGAGTTCTTTGGTGTTATTTGTGTCGGCATGTAGTTGAATTTCTCTGCAGATTTTCTCTATATGTTTGTTTTTGTCTCGTCTACAAGCAGCCTGAATAGCTCTAGATAGCTGTCGGTACTGGGAATTCCTGAGAGGGTTCTCGATTCCAGCAATTTTAAGTTTTCTACGTTCTTCAACGAGGTCAAAAGTATCTGCAGACATCCACACTTTTTTTGGTCCGGTTGAGACGGCATTAGACTGTGCCTCGCAGTCAGTCAAGGTCTGTATCAAGGTATTTTTAAAAGATAACCAAATCTTTTCGGAATCATGAGTGACGATAGTTGGTAAAATATTTTCGAATCTTTCATTACATTGGCTTTTAAATTGTTGTGTATCTTTTATTTTTGATGTCCTCTTGTTTCGGATCCTAGCACATGCCTTGAATTTTTGCTTTAGCGTTGAAAAAAGAAGTTGGTGGTCAGAGCCGCAGTCAGCGCTAGGTCGTGTTTTACATTGGCTAATAGATGTTTTCCAGCGATGTTTAATCGTACGTGAAGTACAGGTTAAATTAAAGATGGAATTACAAAACAAAATTTATGTATGTCTTTGTACTCACTTCGTAATGCTCAAAAAATTACGGGATCTGAATTTCAACGCATATTTTTTTTATAATTTTTGTATCAAAGTTGCGCGTGAAGTTAGGCGTGTTAATGACAGTATCGATTTTGGGGGCGACCCAATCGTTTTCACCAATTCTACATCATTAAACAAATGGTGAATATGGCAAGACAGTAAGGGTAAATAGTTTCAGTTAGGACTTCCGGTTCTAGAGTTACAACCGGAAGTGGCATATAGATTACCTAATAATGATACATTCCTTATATTTTTCATTATTAGGTTAGAAATGCTTGTGGGAAGAACACGAGCTCATGTTAAGAAAGTTTTATTTATTATGATAACTATTTATATGGGAAAAATGCCACAATTAAATTGAAAAAAATAATTTGATTAACGTTTCGACGCCCAAATCGGGTGTTGTTGTCAAAATACAAAATACTACAAATTAAACAAAAATGTTGTTGCTAAGTAAAATATTCTTCTAATAATTTATTTAATTTGACTTATTTATATTGGCAATGCAGACATATATGTATATATTTTAAAGTAGAAGACTTTAAAATGATATTGCCAATATTTATGAGTTGCGTTCCTGGGACGATTTTACTGAAAGATAGTTCATTCGATTACATGAAATCAACTCCAACTCAAGAATATCCGTCACAAAAAAATCATAGCATGTGATTAAAAAATGTCTTTAAAAAGACAACCAAATGCAACGATGATAGTAAAATTCGCGTTAGAGATTCTATAGTAAATCACGAGGGAAAACCACGAAAAAACCTCGTGATGCTATCCCGTCATCGTAAGTATTTGGTTTTACATTTAATTTACTCGCAAGAAACTAATACCAAATTCTGACTTTAATATGTTTAAATTATAAATAATATTAATAATACATAAATATACAATAAGTGATACTAAAATATAAAATATGTACTAACTCGATATGTTATTGACTTACTAATCGTGGTATTTTCTTTCTATTGACTTCCTCTTTCAGTATGGGTAACCACATCATTTTAAAGTCTTCTACTTTAAAATGTATAATATATGTCTGCATTGCCATATTGCCAATATAAATGAGTCAGAGTAAATAAATTATTAGAAGAATATTTTACTTAGCAACAACATTTTGACAACGACACCCAATTTGGGCGTCGAAACGTTAATAAAATAATTTTTTTCAATTTAATTGTGGCTTATTTCCCATATAAATAAAATAGGGAAATAGCTTCAGAACAACATTTATTTATTAGTGCCATTCGAATGTAATTTATGAAGCAAAAGGCCAACATGTTCAGGTTTTAATTTCACTACTGATTAAATATTTTGCACCGCATTTACTTATAAATTAGTTGCTTTGACTGAAATATAGAACATTCACTCACGTGGGTGAAAACGTAGGACTTACGACGTCCAATCCCTTATTTATTTTCATTACCGAAACATAAATTTAACTATACATATTAAGGGGCTCAAACCTTATTTTATCAGTTACCGATAAATAATTTCGGCTTGTTTCATTTTAAGACATTGTTTTTTAGTTGTTAATACAGCCCGATCGCCCGTCCTCTCATATGCGCTTCATTAACAATTAAAAAACAATGTTTCAGAATAAAACGTGCCAAAAATTCTTATGAGGAGCTGATAGGTTTGAGCTAGGTACTTTGTAATTTTAAAAATTATATTTTTTACTTGTATTTTTGAACCTTGAAAATCGTATTTCTTTTCTCACTTTTAAATTGTTTGTAACTTGAAAACGATTAACTTTAGAGAAAAATTACAAAAGACCTTTTTTGTTCCCAATGATCCAAAGAACCTAAAATAATGTCTACCTAAATTATGGCGTTTAGGTATAGGGAGTATTTATTTATTTATTTATTTTTTATTTTAACAGAATTTTAAATAATTTTATTTATTTTTAAATAAATAAGTAGGGAATATAACATAAAAATATATAATACTTCTTAAGGACTTTAAAACGAAAAAAATATACACGGTGTTCCATTTGAAATAAGAAAGTTCATTAGATTTACAGAAAAATAAAAGATCTGACAACAATGTAATTACTACTATAATATCAACCGCATTAGTAATCTCATACCCACCAAAATCTATAAAAATCGTGCAAGCCGTTTTAGGCTATTGATTATGTATTTTAGAAAGGAACTACAACGCTAACGGGGTTTTATTGTTTAATATAGTCAATGGACCTCTAAATATGAAAAAACCGCGGAGTGCTACCATTTAAAGGGGTGCATTTTTGAGAAAGGGGTGAATTAGTTCCTAGGCATAGGGCGAATTAGGGTAAGTTCTATGCACTTTTGGCACAAACACGTCTACAGGAAAATTGTTCCAGGTTAAATTTACTATCGAAATATCACATTCTAAAGTCAAAAATATTTTTTTTTGCAAAAATATATTCAATAGAAATGCAAGAAAACAACACGATATAGGTATAGGGATTGCTTCAGCGAAAAATAACTACCATCCTTCCTCGTTAAAATGGCGTTTTGTAGAATTCTCTATAATTTATAGTTTCCAAAACATGATTTTTCAAAGTTCTTTACTCACAGCTATTTTGGCCGATTTTCCTTGTTATTTCGCAAACATTCTGTAACTTTTTTCTACGCAGCTGTAGGTATATTATGGTATATGCATTGGTACATTTAGTAGGAAGCAAAGTCAATTACCTTTAAAATGGTCTATTGTAGAAGGCTGTATGACTATTATTAAACAAGATATGGTTTTTAAAATTTTATACTTTTAATGATTTTTGATATATTTGTCGATTATTTTTAAATTTCTCATTATAACTTTTTTTATTGTATATTTACGTATATACATTGTGCAATAAAAAAGAATGCCTATTTTCATTACTTCGCTAGATACTTCGTAATTTTAAAAATTATATTTTTTACCTGTATTTTTGAACCTTGAAAATCGTATTTCTTTTCTCAATTTTAAATTGTTTGTAACTTGAAAACGATTAACTTTAGAGAAAAATTACAAAAAAACTTTTTTGTTCCCAATGACCCAAAGAACCTAAAATAATGTCTACCTAAATTATGGCGTTTAGGTATAGGGAGTATTTATTTATTTATTTATTTTTTATTTTAACAGAATTTTAAATAATTTTATTTATTTTTAAATAAATAAATAGGGAATATAACATGAAAATATATAATATTTCTTAAGGACTTTAAAACGCAAAAAATATACAGGGTGTTCCATTTGAAATAAGAAAGTTCATTAGATTTACAGAAAAATAAAAGATCTGACAACAATGTAATTACTACTATAATATCGGCCGCATTAGTAATCTCATACCCACCAAAATCTATAAAAATCGTGCAAGCCGTTTTAGGCTATTGATTATGTATTTTAGAAAGGAACTACAACGCTAACGGGGTTTTATTGTTTAATATAGTCAATGGACCTCTAGATATGAAAAAACCGCGGAGTGCTACCATTTAAAGGGGTGCGTTTTTGAGAAAGGGGTGAATTAGTCCCTAGGCATAGGGCGAATTAGGGTAAGTTCTATGCACTTTTGGCACAAACTCGTCTACAGGAAAATTGTTCCAGGATAAATTTACTATCGAAATATCACATTCTAAAGTCAAAAATATTTTTTTTTTGCAAAAATATATTCAATAGAAATGCAAGAAAACAACACGAAAGATAGCAATTTTGTTTTTTGTCCCATAACTTTTTCCACAGGGATATAGGTATAGGCATTGCTTCAGCGAAAAATAACTACCATCCTTCCTCGTTAAAATGGCGTTTTGTAGAATTCTCTATAATTTATAGTTTCCAAAACATGATTTTTCAAAGTTCTTTACTCACAGCTATTTTGGCCGATTTTCCTTGTTGCTTCGCAGACATTCTGTAACTTTTTTCTACGCAGCTTTAGGTATATTATGGTATATGCATTGGTATTTAGTAGGAAGCAAAGTCAATTACCTTTAAAATGGTCTATTGTAGAAGGCTGTATGACTATTATTAAACAAGATATGGTTTTTAAAATTTTATACTTTTAATGATTTTTGATATATTTGTCGATTATTTTTAAATTTCTCATTATAACTTTTTTATTGTATATTTACGTATATACATTGTGCAATAAAAAAGAATGCCTATTTTCATTACTTTAAAATGATGTATTGTAAAAAATTCTAGGACTATTTTTAAACAAGAAATGCCTTCTCAAAATGTGACATATACACATGCCACAGGTCCCACTAAGTTGGAACCATATGGAAAACTTTTTTAATATTAACTTTATGAAAAAAAATTATTCTTTATAAAATGCTCTGCATAAGCTAAAACCTGAGATGCAGTCATGAGATATAAAATTTTATCAATAGTGTACGAGGTATGTTAAAAAATATGAATTTCACTTAAGAGTAAAGTACCTTTATATTTCACAATATCGAAAAGTGTTAGTAAGAAAAGTTAATTGGAATTAAAAAATATGTTATACAGGGTGTCTGCGTAACTTGGAACCATATGGGAAACTTTTTTAATATCAATTTTACGAAAAAAGTCATTCTTTATAAAGTGCTCTGCATAGTCTAAAACCTAAGATGCAATCATCAGATATCAAATTTTGTCAACAGTATACGAGGTATGTCAAAAAATATGAATTTCGCTCAAGAGCAAACTACCTTTATATTTCAAAATATCAAAAAACTTTATTATGAAAAGTTATTTTTAATTAAAAACCATATTCAAATATGCAACAACAGCCTTCTACTTGAAAAAAAAATTCTGAAATTTTCCTAAATTACCGATTCCGAATATCATTTTTATTTCTTAGACATGTAATAACTCTTTTATTAATAATTTTAGGAAAAAAAGTTATTCTTCATAAAAATCTGTGCATGGTCTAAACCTTAAGATGCAACCATCAGTTATCCAAGTTTTTAATTTTATACAAGGTGTGTCAAATAATATGAATTTAAAAATAATTTAGAAATTCTTTCTAAATTCATATTATTTGACACACCTCGTATAAAATTAACAAACTTGGATAATTGATGGTTGCATCTTGAGGTTTAGAGCATGGACAGATTCTTATGAAGAATAACTTTTTTCCTAAAATTATTAATAAAAGAGTTATTACATGTCTAATAAATAAAAATGATGTTCGGAATCGGTAATTTAGGAAAATTTCAGAATTTTTTTTTTTAAGTAGAAGGCTGTTATTGCATATTTGAATATGGTTTTTAATTACAAATAACTTTTCATAATAAATTTTTTTTTATATTTTGAAATATAAAGGTAGTTTGCTCCTGAGCGAAATTCATATTTTTTAACATACCTCGTATACTGTTGACAAAATTTGATATCTGATGATTGTATCTTAGGTTTTAGACTATGCAGAGCACTTTATAAAGAATGACTATTTTTCGTAAAATTGATATTAAAAAAGTTTCCCATATGGTTCCAAGTTACGCAGACACCCTGTAATATCCAATTATATTCTTCTAATTGAAAAAAAAAATAAAAAATAAAAACATTTAAAATTTTTCTCTAATTACGGATACTCTTGGATATCCTACGGATATCTTGTTTAAAACTAGCCCTAGAATTTTTTGCAATACACCACACGGTTCCCGGGAAGGGGGGTTATCGTGGGAGGTCTTGTCACTGGGAATTTTCCGGCGTCAACTTATTTCTTAATGATTCTTTAGTCAAAATTTACTGAGAGCGAAATCGCAGCACGTTCTTTTTTTAACTAAGCGCGAAATGCATTTTTTCTGCACAAAGCTGTACTATTCCTTAAGCATTTTACATCGTTTGAAATTCATATTGTATTACCAATTTTTTTTTCTTTCAAAAACTATCAGAAATAGTTTTGGTGACATTAATACATTAGCCTGAATTTTTTCAGATTTTTCTGACTACTCTAAGACCGCTTTTTGAGGCTTTGAAAATGATATTTTCACTTTTTTAACAGTTTTAAACGCTTTTGAGGTAGTGCTCTTTTTCCGGGTGTGAGTACATAAATATACTTTATTCAATTTAACAATATTATTAGTATATTATATATTATATAAAGACAAAGTACAAGCTTAAATTATGCGACAATTTAAAAAATTAACCATCAGAGAGGTACGTATTTTTGCATTACAGGTGTTACAGGTAGAAATTCAAAAACCATGCCGAATTCGACAAAAAATTAGTGCCGTTCAAAGGTATAATGGAACGCATATTTAAAATTTTCAGTACAAAAAATGTTGTAACACTTTGCCAATTTATTATACATCTAATATCTCTAATAATTGTTAATATTTTGCGGTCAACATATATCTGCATACTTATTTATATAATAAATAAATAATATAATATATTATAATTATGTATGTTATGGAATTTCTACCTGTAACATCTATAGTGCAAAAATATGTATCTCACTTATATACTCTCGGACAAAAATATTGCATATGCATGTGGAATGAAATTTGTTGTGCTGCTATTCTTAACCCCTCTGTATCATAGGAATAGAATTTATTTTCCGAATGCCATTTTTTAAAATATCACATAAATACTATAATCGGATTTAAATCTGATCTCGGCTATATACTGGCCAATATAATTTTTAATTTAAATCTCATCAAGATAAGTATTCACCATGTTAACGACAAGAAGAAGTTCATTAGCACCAATATGTCATATCCAATATGGCTTTCAAATGGCAAAACATGATCTTCTAAAATGTTTTCAATGTACATATCAGTTGGCATTCGCCTAATCACCTTCACGTGTTCGATACGTCCTTTCAAAACAATACCGCTCCGTAGCACTGTGTCGCCACCACCAAAACTAACGTTCTGTATGAGGTTACAACTGACATACTGTTCGCCAACTCTTCTGTAGACGAAATCTTGTAAATCTTGCTTCCATATGGTGAACGGTATGCCAGATGTAACCTCATACAGAGGGTTAATTTTAGTGGTGGCGGCATAGTGCTATGGAGTGGTATTTCTTGATAAGGAGATACTGAACTTGTGGAGGTGATTGGGTGAATGACAGCTGATATGTACATTAAAAACATTTTAGAAGATCATGTTTTGCCATTTACCAGCCATATTTGATAACAAATTCGTGTACCATGACGCAGGTCTTAATGTCGGTAGAATAGTGATTACTTATGTTGATGAGATTCAATTTAAAAATTATATTGGCCACCATATAGCCCACAATAAATTTAAATCCGATTATACCATTTACATGAAACATAAAACATCGGATTCTGAAAACAAATCCTATTTCTATGACACTGGGCTCAGCACAAATTTTTTTATTTCAAACGTTAATTTCAAAATATGCAAAATTATTGTCCGTGAGTGTATATTAGTTTATTTTTCAAATTGGCGCCTAATTTAAGCTTGTATTTTGTGTTTATGTATACTAATATCATTAAATTGAATAAAGTATATTTATATACTCACACCGGGAAAAAGAGCACTATCTCAAAAGCGTTTAAAAGTGTCAAAAAAGTGAAAAAATAATTTTCAAAGCCTCAAAAGTGGTCTTAGAGTAGTCAAAAACATCTAAAAAAAATTCAGGCTAATGTATTAATGTCCCCAAAACTCCTTCTGATAGTTTTTGAAAGAAAAAAAATATTGGAAATACAATATGAATTTCAAACAATGTAAAATACTTACGGAATAGTAGAGCTTTGTGCAGAAAAAAAATGCATTTCGCGCTTAATTAAAAAAAGAACGTGCTGCGATTTCGCTCTCAGTGAATTTTGACTAAAGAATCATTAAGAGATAAGTTGATGCCGGAAAATTCCCAGTGACAAGACCTCCCACGATAACCCCCCTTCCCGGGAACCGTGACCATTTTAAAGTAAAGAATATAAGCTTTTTTATTGCACAATGTATATACCTAAATGTACAAGAAAAAAAGTCATACTACTAAGAAATTTAAACAATAATCATAAAAAATATCAAAAATCATTAAAAGTATAAAACCTTGAAAAAGCATAACTTGCTTAAAAATAGTCACATAACCATATACAATATACCATTTTAAAGATAATTGACTTCTATTTCAACTAAATGTACCATTACATATACCTAGAAATGCGTAGAAAAAAGTTACAGAACAATGTTTGCAAAATAATGGAGAAAATGGCCCAAAATGCTGTGAGCGGCGAAATTTGAAAAATCCTATTTCGGAAAATATAAATCCTAGTGACATTTACTTAACGTCATTTTAAAGAGAACGGACTGAAGTTATTTTTCGCTGCAGCAATACCTATACCTATATCCCTGAGGAAAAAGGTTATGGGGCAAAAAAACAAAATGGCTTTCTTTGGTGTTTTTTTCTTGATTTTCTTTTGAATATATTTTTGTAAAAAAATATCTTTGACTTCAAATTGTGATATTTTGATAACAAATTTAATCCGGAACAATTTTCCTGTAGTCGTGTTTGTGCCAAAAGTGATAGAACTCACCCTAATTCACCCTGAGCCTAGGGACTAATTCGCCCATTTCTCAAAAACGCACCCATTTAAATGGTAGCACTCCGCGGTTTTTTTCAAATATAGAGGTCCACTGACCATATGAGACAATAAAATCCCATTAACGTTATATTTCCTTTTAGTTCTCTTATTTTGAACATAATCAATAGCCTATTTCCGAGATAATTGAGGCTTTCCATACATAAAACTCACTCGGTATAATAATGGTTGATGAACCAGGACAAAAAAGGGTACTGTTTACTACCTACATTGTAGATTTATGAGACAAATTTAGTAGGTAAAAATAATACAATAATAAAGTCAAACTTACATATTTAATCCAAAGTTTACAGAAACGTCTGTCATTTGCATATCGCCGATCAGCTTCAAACGTGGCGAGACACTGTTCCAGCAATGGCACCAAATTGCCTTCATGCCCATGTTTTGGGAATGTCTGTTCTATCCAGGAAATGTATTTATAATAATTCTCTAGTGGATCCTCTCCAGTGTACGTTTCGATTAGTTTTTCCCATTTCCTACAAGGTAAATAATGATTGCAGCGAAGAATATGGACTATCTTTGAACATAAAGAAAACTAAATTTATGGTAATATCGAAATCAACACGAAACGTCCAAAATTTATATTTACACAATGAAATTATCTGTTCTACGGAATGGAGTCATGGACGCTGAAAAAGATTGATACCAAAAAATTAAAAGCATTTGAACTGTGGATGTATCGCAGAATCTTGAGAATATCATGGACGGAGAGAATAACAAACGTCGAGGTCTTGAGAAGAATGAATAAAGAAGTCATATTTACGATCAAAAAACGAAAACTGCAATACTTGGGACACATTACAAGAGGCGAAAGATATGAACTGCTTCGAATAATTATGCAGGGGAAGATAGCAGGAAAAAGGTCCATAGGAAGAAGACGAAACTCCTGGCTAAAGAATCTACGGGAATGGTATAGCTGTAGCAACAACGAATTGTTTCGGTCAGCAGTTTCGAAAATACGTATAGCCCTGATGATCGTCAACCTTCGGAACGAATATGACACTTGAAGAAGAAGAAATAATGATTCTTGTTATAAACAACAAAAATATGGTTCTGAAACTAAATATTCACTGACAGTACAAAAAGTTTATACATTTATACAACTTGCATTTATACAGTACGTAAATCGTTCAGCTGGACATAGGGAATATACATTAGGAGAATTGTGGCAACTGCGCTAACCTGTGTTAGTTGAAGCTTCTGTTCGAGTACAAGTTTTTGGTGCAATACAGCTGTTAGAACGAATAAAATGAGTGAGTTTTGAAGCAAGGCTGTCCATGAATAAATCAAAAACAAAGTTTATGATTAATGAGTTAATAATTTTACTTTAATTTTTAAAATATTCTTTATTTAAAAACTAATTTCAACAGTTTTCTCATTCTCTTAGGCAAAAAATATTTAGCTAATACATTGTCATATTTTGGCGTTTATTTGTGTCAGTCGAAATGAGTTGTCAATTTTGAGGTTAATGCCCCTAATGCCACAGAATAACTAACCACACAGAAGCGAATCTGACTGTTGTTTCCATTGATTTTGTGGGGACCGAAATATTTGACCTTGTGCACTACTTATAGAATAGAACTTGATGTTCTAAGGAATATACCATTCGAAATGATGTAATATTTTTGAGAAGTAGTTATTAAAATTAAATATGAAATATAAAATTTAACTAGAAGAATAAATAAAATATAAAATAAAACATATATAAATATAAAATTTAACGATAAACAACTGTCACTGTCAGTCACAAAAGTGAGGTTGCACCACTATGTGACGCATGAGCATGAAATTTATGTTAAAGTTTTCGGCCTGAATTTCGCTTCTGTATGGTTAGTTATTCTGTGCTAATACTAACAACCAAATTGTCATCGAGAGAGCTCAGTTGCCAAAATTATCTCAATATAATACAATGTATGTATTTATGTATCTAAATATATACAATGTATGTTCCCTATGTCCAGCTGAACGATTTACGTACTGTTATGTATATGTTACGGACAATGATGTAAATTGGCCATTGACGTTAAAGACCGGGTATTGTCGTGAATGTCCATTTCCCCTGGTTATTAACGACAATGACCGGACATTAACGACAATAACCTTAGCTATTGGCCAATGTTGTAAAAAAATTAATAACATAAAATTAGAGTTTTCATCAATAACCGGTCAATAACGACAGTGGCCAAAAGCAAATGGCCAATGTTGATAAACAAATAAAATTAGGTATGTTGTCCTATTATTTTTTTTTATATATAAGATAGCTTTTGAAGGCTAATCATTTTTATTTTGACAAGATAGTGAACCATGGCATTTTGTAACACTTTTTACATAAATTTACTACGAGTATCTCAGCACGAGCCACGAGCACAGAAATGAAGCAAATAATAAACATAACCTATCTTTTAGTCTAAATTTCAACATTGACCGATTAACAACTGCCAATGCTGGCATATGGAACGAAAACATGGACCATATCCAAGACAGATGCAAACACCCTGCTCATATTTAAATGAAAAGAACTAGTTAAAAATGAATAAAGGACACTTACTCTTTTTGCTGCAGAAGTTCTAGTTGACAGTCTCTGTTAGTCTGAGCTTGTAGTGCCATATTAAGTTGGTGAACGTTCCTTCCTCGTAGAAGAGGTAAAATATTTTCTTTGCTATACTCAAAATCCATTAAAAGTCCCTTAACCTAAAAATTCCAAAAAATATAATAGGTAGTTTGTAGAAACATCCCTTATGGCCGGTTTCACCAACGACTATGAACACCTGTAAGAAGGAGGGGAAACGCAATGCATCGTTTGTGGGCTAACGTTTCAACATCTAATTCAGCTTTCAGCAATCGCCGCTAGAGGCGCAAGTGTTCGAATAGGTGCTACAAATACATTAGTTCTTATGGACTTATTAAATTTAGTTAATAAAAATATATGTAAATTAACTACATACGACAGTCTGACTTTTATCAAATTAATATTAATTCTTATGAAATATTTTGTCTCAAAAAATGCATTGTTTCGACAGAAAAACGAGATCCTCTTACTATTATCATTATAATTTTCGGGTTAAAATAAAAACAAATAATATGATAAACACAAATTTTATTTACACCGAAGGAAATAGCATACAAACGAATATAAACCATGAACGTTTTAAATAACATAAAGACAATTCTTTATAAAAAGTCTTGTATAAACTTTGTTAAGTTCCCTTTTGAATTTTTTATCGGAACGATAACTCGATATAAATCCCGGTACGAAGCAAGTTCTTTTAGTATAAGCTTTCTTGGCACTCATATTTAAATAATATTAACTACCAAAATCAGTAACTACCAAAAAAACTACCAAAATCAGTAATCTTAGATTAACTACGAATAATTAATTAATTTCGAAATTTTCACATTTACTCCAATGCAAAACTAGCACCTATCTCTACGCCAACGCCCCCTAGTGACAAACCAAGCAAACAGGCAAAGTCGTGTACACACAAATTTAAAGGTCGTCCTAGCTCGATTCCTCTCCTCTGTGTAGGTCTCCATACCAACGACAAATAGTTTATTCTATGAATAAAGTTATTCGACCAATAAACTGGCATTTCTTCATTTTACTACCGTCAGATAAGACTTTATTTATCAAATAAATATTTACTCTTCGAATAAATTGGCAAGTTAATCTCACTGTAAATTAGGGATGGCGGTTTTTGACAAAACACCGGTTTTCGGTTATACCGTTTTTTTTTGCTTACGGTTTAACCTGGCGGTTATAACCGGCCAAAAAATTGGAAAAACCGGTTTTCGGTTTTTTTAATCCAATAGGTTACAAAGTTACATTTACAATACACTTTAGTTTGCGATACTACACTCGACTCGATATCAATATGATCAAAATTAGTACTAACGAAAGAACATGAATGTATTACTTTTAACACGTTTGTATATTTGTAGAATAGGTACATTTTAACTCATTTAATACTTCCTGTATGAGTGTATTGTTTTGAAAACGTAGCGAAACGTAGTATTCATAGTCAGAGCATTATTTTTGGTAGTCAGAAAAAGTCATTCAGCCACTTTCAATGTCAAAATAGATGATGTTTGCGTCTAATTCAAACAGATCACTTCTTATGTAAATATTATGATTACAAATACCTTTTCAAGGAAATATTATAATAAAACTTAATAATTGTTTCTGGCTGATGTGAGATTGCACTTTCAGTTTGCTTCTGTATTTTATAAAGAAAATAAAATTTGAATTATGGTTTTGTTTAGAATAATTACTTGAGAATAATAATTATGATTGGGATAAAAAAAAATACCTAACCTAATCCTAATCACCGTAAAAACTGATAACCGGTTTTTACTTTAAAAAGAAAAAACCGGTTATAACCGGGACAAAAAAAAAACCGGTAAAACCGGTTATTGCGAAGTAAAAAAACCGGTTTTAGGTTTAAACCGGTAGGTTTTTCCCATCCCTTCTGTAAATATCTATAAGAAAGTAAATTCGTTAGTTTAACTTTAAATTATCAAAAATATATTGAAACAAAATAAAAATATAAACGTCTACTAAATTTTATTCGACGAATAACTCTTCATTGATTTATTTGTTGTTGGTGAAACCGGACCTTAGTTGAACAATATTAATTTATTTAACCAGCAATACAATTCAAAATTAGAATAAAATAAGTTTAGAAAATAATCAAGAAGTAGAATGAAAGTTGAAAAATCAAACTTAACTGCAAGTCTTGCACCACTACAAATTATGCTCATTTTGATAGTTGATTTTCTAGTGAATGGTTGCTATTTTTTTATTATTTTAGTTATACTGTTAAAGGTTTGCTCAAATTTCTGTTTTGAGCTTATACCGGGTGCAATAAAGGAAATGATTTTTTCTTAAGTTTGAATCACCCTGTAGGACAAGGTACAATGGTAGGTATACATCGAAGCCATGCCCTTAGTTTTTTTAAATTTCCCTGATATCTTTAAAAGCAAAGAAAATAGACCAGTGATGGGCAAAGTATGGCCCGCGAAAGTATTTAATCCGGCCCCCAGAGGGTTCATCAATATGTATGATATACATATCGCTTTAACACAAAATACATTTTTTCTGGTCCTGCTATAGATTTTCTTGGACTTTGTGGCCCCCCAGTAAAAAAGTTTGCCCACCACTGAAATAGACGGTATTATTCTTAATACGTATAAATAGGTAGACAGCTAATAGATATCTTTATTTCCAAATAGGTAACCTAATACACAAAAAAAAGTTCTAACTTAAATACATTTTTTTACATATAAACAAAATAAAATCAATCAATACAATGTTTAACAACCAAAATAAAGTCAATAAAAATATACAAGCAAATTGTGAACGTTCACTGTCAGTTCAATATGACTATATCTCATACCAAGAAAAAAATTTATTCTTAAAACGAATAACAAATAACAATCAATTCAACAAGTTCACCAACTAAAAAAAAGTCAATAAAAATAAATTAACAATAAAAACTAACAACAGCTGGCAAAACTTTTAAAATAGAAAGAAACAATGTAAACTAATATTGCCAGTTTCTCCCTCTACTTATAAATAACAGTTCTGCTCGACTTTTATTTATCGACCAGGTGACCGGTATGCACAAGTGCAACATAAAAGAGACGAGATTGTTTAGATGATCTGTGAAATTTTGGTGTGGAATTTCCTTGACAGCAAGAATGAATTGGGTGTCTTAATAGTCTAAGAGCTAGTGAACCCTCCGACTAACGGTCGTCCTGTAAGGCTAGAAATTTTTCTAGTGATAATTCATAGCACACCAAGGCTAAAATCCATGACGTGGCAGGCCTCAGCGGTTCACGTGTATCTACCAGGTGAATCGAAAAGTGCAAATTTAGGGGGTAAAATAAACTTTCTCCTGTAAGGTTTAAATTTAAGTATGTGTTTGAGTAAGTCATTTGGAAGAAATGTGTACAATGACAGGCGATTCTGAAGAGCATAAGACCTTGCCAGGCGAGGGGAAAGATTAGGGGTTTTTCCTAAAATTATTCTTTTTGCATCGAACATTTTTTTTTAGGTTTTTTGAATCATTCCAAACAGAAAACGTCTTTAGTGATTTTTTTTTCTTAAGTTAATAGTTTTTGTTATATAAGCGATTGAAAATTTTGAAAATTGCGAAATCGGCCATTTTTAACCTTAAATCGGACATTTATCTAAAAATTTCAATGTTGCCAAGGTACGTAGATATTCTTTAAACATTTATTGATGAAATCCCGAAGAGTTTTTTGCAATAAAATATCGAAAACTCCTTTGTTTTTTTAATTGCTAATCAAGCGGGTGCGACACTGTAGTATAAGTGAGGACGTTTGAGTTTGCATAAATTCATTATCTCGAGAATGGGCAAATTTCAAGAGAAATCCTCAGACAGGTCGATTTTTATTTTTGAATGAGGACTTTTTGGCATATATATAATACTAGTGACGTCATCCATATGGGCGTGATGACGTAATCGATGATTTTTTTTTAAGAGTAGGGGTTGTGTGATAGCTCATTTGAAAGTTTATTTAATTCTCTATTCAGTAATATAAACAGTAACATAATTATTTATACAGGGTGTACAAAAAAAATTTTTCTTCTATTTGTCAAATTTAATCAAAGTTAATTTAATAAAAAAAAATTTTTGTACACCCTGTATAAATAATTATGTTAATGTTTATATTAGTGAATAGAAAATTCAATAACCTTTCAAATGAGCTATCACACAACCCCTACTCTCATTTAAAAAAATCATCGATTACGTCATCACGCTCAGATGGATGAAGTCACTAGTATTATATATATGCCAAAAAGTCCTAATTTGAAAATAAAAATCGACCTGTCTGAGGATTTCTCTTGAAATTTGTCCATTCTCGAGATAATGAATTTATGCAAACTCAAACGTCCTCACTTATACTACAGTGTCGCACCCGCTTGATTAGCAATTAAAAAAACAAAGGGGTTTTCGATATTTTATTGCAAAAAACTCTTCGGGATTTCATCAATCAATGTTTAAAGAATATCTACGTATCTTGGCAACATTGAAATTTTTAGATAAATGTCCGATTTAGGGTTAAAAATGGCCGATTTCACAATTTTTACAATTTTCAATCGCTTATATAACAAAAACTATTAACTTAAGAGAAAAATCACTAAAGACGTTTTCTGTTTGGAATGATTCAAAAAACCTAAAAAAAATTGTTCGAAGCAAAAAGAATAATTTTAGGAAAAACCCCTAATCTTTCCCCTCGCCTGGCAAGGTCTTATGCTCTTCAGAATCGCCTGTCATTGTACACATTTCTTCTAAATGACTTACTCAAACACATACTTAAATTTAAACCTTACAGGAGAAAGTTTATTTTACCTCCTAAATTTGCACTTTTCGATTCACCTGGTAGATACACGTGCACCAGTGAGGCCTGCCAGGTCATGGTTTTTAGCCTTGGTGTGCTATGAATTATCACTAGAAAAATTTCTAGCCTTACAGGACGACCGTTAGCGGGAGGGTTCACGAGCTCTTAGACTATTACGTGTAGGCTCTTTAAATAGCAAAAGGTACATTATAGACATTTTTGTTCTTTGAACATGTTGTTCCTTTCGCATCTTATAATATATAATTTCATCTTAATGCATGATAACGCAACGTCTCGCGTATCGTTACTAAATTATTTAAGTGGGGTAAATACTTAGAAATTTAATTGGCCCTCTCACAGTCCCGATATAAATCCTATATAAAGGAAAAGGGAAAAGTATATTAATAATATAGGTATACAAAGTCCGCAGATAGTGTGCTACTTTTTTTATACACAAAATGGCGCCCGAAAATCGAGTTTTTTAAATTTTTGCTCTATAACTCCAAAGATTTTAACTTTACACCAAAAACACCCAAATAAAAATTTACCGCAATTAAATTCTGCATACAGACGTGTTTTCCCGATTTACTTCGACGAAAATTTTCCCCGGAAAATGCGGGTTTTTCCAACAAAATCTTTAATTTTCAACTAAAATTTTAGATAAGTAATTGTTTATCAATAATTAAATAACTTGGTAATACAAAATCTCTTTCCGTATAGATTATAATTCCAGAAGCCGATGGAAATTGAATAAACAGTTTAGCAACAATTGAATTGTCAATTAAAATTTACGGTCGCTATAATAACCACAATAATTATGATACATAAGAATAATTATGATTTTTGTATAAAAAGACACTGTGCCTATGTAATGTACTTTACAGAATTGAAATTGGACTATTTAAGCGGCCTCAGGAATATTTTAAAATTATAAACAATTTTTTGGCTTATAAAGGCTGTATGACACTATGCATTTTCTTGTATCATTTCTAATATCGTTTCTGATATCGTTTCTTGTATACATTTTCTTGTATCAATTCTTGTACGTACATTTGTGCCCTTGTATGACACTATGCAAGTTCTTGTATCGAAAATTGTATGAAATTCGGCACGTGATTGGTCGAAATTTTGTTTGTCACCTTGTGTCACGTTATGGTAGTACTGCATCTACAGCTACAGCTGATTTTAAAGATTTTATAAAATTTATAAACTTTTAATTAACATTTTAATGTTAACCAGAATTTTACGTTGGCTGTTTGAAGTTGATTATTTGTGTTTTTATTTTGTTTTGATATTTGTGCTAAAATATTTGCATTAGAATTATCTTCAGTTTGATCCAAATTAGGAACTATTGTATTTTCGTCTATTAAAAAATTATGTACCATGAAACCTAAATTTATAGTTTGAACTTTACTAGGAGCTAAATATATGGTTATTAGTAGAACAGTAGTCCATACCAAACGGTAGTATCAATAAAAGATTTATAAATAATACCTACAAAAACACAAATAAATTCATCAATACATGATCCCATTTTCATTTCAGCCGCCATTATGAGTAAGTAATTATGACATTTTAGATGTTTTACCAGCAGGTTTTACGTTTTTGCTCTTTGCGCAGTTCTTGTACAAGAATCTGTGTCTGACTCAAATTCTTGTATCGTTTTTGATATCGTTTCTTGTATCTGTGTATGACACTATGCATTTTTTTGACATATCAGAAACGATATTAGAAATGATACAAGAAAATGTATAGTGTCATACAGACTTAAACAAATAGAATGTCTCGGAAAATATTAAATTATATTAAATCATGATAACGGTATTGGAAAAACGCGGCAGGACACTTCCTTTAAAAGAAAAAACATTTAATTGTGATTGGTTCCTGAGATACAACCGGTCAAAGTCGGCTTCCCACGGAGCAATTTTCTTCATTCTTTTTTTGTTCCCAAGTAACTGGAGGAATTGGTCGAAAGAAATATTCATGGCTCCGAAACCTTCGTCAATGGACTGGTTTATCAGCATGCTGATTGCAGCAATTGTTACATGCCGCACAAGATCGAGAACGATATCGGCAAATTGTTATGGAAGCTACCCACGCCTAAAAATTTGGGCACGGTACTTAAAGAATAAGAAGAAGTAACTCGAGTAGAGCCATCTAACTAACGCATTATTAAAAGTCAAAGTTGCTTTTGTTTTGTTATAATAGATTAATTTATTTATAAGAAAAGAAAACTACATACGTAGTTTTTCCAGTTGTAGACTTTTTTTAGATAAACTTACTACAAGTGTACCTTTTAACGTTAAAAACACACATATTCTCATTTGAAAGCTGTATAATTATTTAAACAATCTTTATTTAACCAAATTAAAAAAAAATTATAATAAATAAATTAATTTATTATAACAAAACAAAAGCGAATCTGACATTTAATAATACGTTAGTTAGATGGCTCTACTCGACGAGTTACTTGGGAACAAAAAAAAAAGAATGAAGAAAATCGATCCATGGGAAGCCCAGAAAATGCATTTTTTTAACGCATACCGATTTTGAACTTTGAGATTACATTCCCTCCAACCTAATGTTTGATTGGAATTTTGCTATTTTTGGCAATTTTCACTCGTAATACCGATAGTTTTTATTATAATAATATATTATTATGTTATGACTATTTTAAAGATATGAAAATTGGTGTGGAGAAAGAGGACAAAAATAAAAATGTGATGGTTCAAAAATTATGATCCTATTTTTTATATCTTTGCCGTAAATGCCGGTCAACTTGACCAGTTGTATCTCAGGAACCACTCATCACAATTAAAAGTTTTTTCTTTTAAAAGAAGCGTCCTGTCGCTTTTTTTCCAATACCGTTTTCATGATTTAATTTAATTTATTATTTCCCGAGATATTCTATTTGTTTATAAGCCAAAAAATTGTTAATAATTTTAAAATATTCCTGAGGCCGCTTAAATAGTCCAATCTCAATTCTGTAAAGTACATTACATAGGCACAGTGTCTTTTTATACAAAAATCATAATTATTGTTATGTATCATTCATAATTATTGTGGTTGTTATAGCGACCGTAAATTTTTAATTGACAATTCAATTGTTGCTAAACTGTTTATTCAATTTATTCAAGTTATTTAATTATTGATAAACAATTAGTTATCTAAAATTTTAGTTGAAAATTAAAGATTTTGTTGGAAAAACCCGGATTTTCCGGGGAACATTTTCGTCGAAGTTAATCGGGAAAAACACGTCTCTATGCAGAATTTAATTACGGTGAATTTTTATTTGGGTGTTTTTGGTGTATAGTTAAAATCTTTGGAGTTGTAGAGCAACAACTGAAAAAAACACGATTTTCAGGCGCCATTTTGTTTATAAAAAAAGAAGCACGCTATCTGCGGACTTTGCATACCTATATTTTTAAAATATACAGTCATAAGATTCGATTCCAGCAATAAAATTGCTGGTAAATAACTTTTCCCAAAAATGGCCTATTCTCCGATAATCTGCCCAGACTATATTGTCGGTAGACATTAAGAGTTGTCAGTCGCTTCCTGCTGCCCTGCAGGATATAGAAACAATGGATGTTGATATCTTAAACTTCATAGAGCAAAATCAAATATCCCACTAAATATCCAGCATCCCTAGGCGATGTGAAGCTGTTAAGTATTAGAAGTAAATAGGAAAGATGGGATATTAGTTTACATTATGTTACTTCTGTTCTTAAAGTTTTGTTAACTGATATTTCTTATTGTTATTTTAGTAATTGTTTAAGTCAAAAAGCACAAAAAAATTAAAAAGCATAATGTTCAAAAAACATGAGACTTAAGCATAGTTTCGATGTATACCTACCTACCCTTGTACCTTGTCCTCCTAACAGGGTGTCCCAAACTTAATATAAGAAAACAGTTTCCCTTTTTCACCCGGAATAAGCCCAAAGGAGAAGTTTAAGTAAAACTTTGCCCAACGTAAGATTCATTTACCCTAAATACTAAAGAAGAAATCTAAAATAGTAAAAAAAATAGCTGAATCCGTCTCAGATACAAAATACATTATTAAAAATAATAATGTACACTAATTTAAATCTAGAAACCTTCCTTATTATTAGAACCATTCTTTGTTAACATCCTGAATCTCTGCCTTCTACCATTTACACGAGAAAGAGACGAAGAAATAGAAAACGGAAAGGATTCTACAATATCCAATCACATCCCGTTTTCCTTCATATAGGAAAAGGTACAAGAAATGGTTCTTAGTACTCACAATCTGAGTACTAAGTTTCTGCTATCAATGTCCGATTGTTTTAGTAATTGTATGTTGACCAATAATGATTCTTGATCAACATAAAACTACTAAAACAGTTAGCTTCTGATCATTTTCTTTGATTATATTATAAAGTAATGTTAAAATCAGTTAGACCACTCTGGCTCTCATGGCCTCATATTCTTGAACAGTCTGCAGCCTAAGTGTGTTTAACCCAAGGTGGATTAACTAAACAGTAATTTTTTTGTTGTTGTTGAACTTAATTTTTTTATTTTTCTAACACAGTTAATCCATTGAAGAGGGGACTTAGTAGATAGGGAACATCCATAAACTACGTCGTAAAAATTTCGGACATTTTAATGCCCTCCCCCCCCTTCCGTCGTAAAGCGTCGTTTACAGTTGACCCCTCCCCTCATATATACGTCGCAATTGCAACTCATGATCCCCCTTTTTAGTGATTTTTTTTTAAATTCCATGATATTTCTGGATTTTTTAAAGTTAGCTATCAAAGTTTATTTACTTATTATGTAGCTCATTAATATCCGCGTACTTTTTTTTCTCAATTCACTGTATAACTAATTAGCTTTATTGGGACAAAAGACAATACTCTTATCTTAGTTCCGACATGCTGTCTTAACTGCATCACATAAATCCTGAAACTTATTTTTTTCGATTTCAATACCATTTATTTTATTAAGTATAGATACAATGTACTAACTAAATAAAGTAGAATATTTTATTTCTATTCATTCTTGTAGAATTGTTTCATACAGAGTAATCAGTAAATAAATGAACAGTTTAATATTTATTGCTTCCAGACGTTGTTCTGTATAGAAGCGTTTGTTTAATTACATAGAACAATGTTTTATTGTTTGTTATTCTGTACAAAACTGTTAGCAATATTATTAAGACTGTGAGTGATAAAAACTAAATGAAAAGTATGCGATAAAAGTAATATATACCTACTAATTCTTTTTAATTCTAAAATAGGGTAATTTTTTATATTCGTGAACATCAAACGACGTCGGATGTGCACTCATGGCCCCCTCCACCCTGTCGTATACCGTCGTAATAAGCAAAGACTCCCCTCCCCCTTTTCAACGACGTAGTTTATGGATGTTCCCTAGCTAGTCAAAGAGTTCAATAAGACAGTTCTCATCTGCTATGAGACAACTTTATCAGTATATCATTATGTTAAATACGATATTTCTTCTTCTTCTTTTTGTGTAGACAAGACTGTCTGTTTTTCAATGTGCCTCTAGTAAGTTGTCATTCCATCGTTTTCGATAATATATCATAGATAATATATAATAAATACGATATTTATTTACCCTATTTGAATATTTTACCTGGATATTGTCTATTGTGCAATGAAGTTTGATATAGTGAATCTTACCTTTTTTATTTTAATGATATACAGGGTGTCCCGAAAAGATTGGTCATAAATTATACCACAGATTCTAGTGTTAAAAATAAGTTGATTGCACCTCACTTACCTATATACAATAGTGCACACAAAAAAAGTTACAGCCCTTTGAAGTTACAAAATGAAAATCAATTTTTTTTCATACATCGAAAACTCTTAGAGATTTTTCATTGAAAATGGACATGTGGCATTCTTATGGCAGCAGCATCTTAAATAAAAATTAAAGTGAAATTTGTGTACCCCATAAAAATATTATGGGGGGTTTGTTCCCTTAAAACTCCCCAAACTTTTGTGTACGTTCCAATTTAATTATTAGTGTGGCACCATTAGTTAAGCACACTGTTTTTAAAACTTTTTTGCCTCTTAAGACTTTTTCAATAAGGCAGTGTTTATCGAGATATTTTGAATAATTATCGAATCCACCACATATTTATACACATAGTTTCAAAAGTTATGCATCACCCCTCGTATTCACGATGTTTACGCTTTTATAAATCCGTATCTTTATCACATATTTAATGGGTCTTTTTTATAAAAAGTATACCATTTTTGGTTTTTTATTTTATTTGATTACCCATTTAATTGACCTGGTTTTGCCAAGGTGTAAACATTTGAAAAATGTATTTTGGTGAAATTTTTGAAAACGCGATTAAAAATGAAACGTACTTTAATTTCTGAGTTGGACGGTATAAGAATTATCGATTTAGTTGAAGAAGGCCATTCACAGCGGTTCGTGGAGGAAAGAGTGGGTGTTTCTCAGAGTGATGTCTCACGGATATGAAATATGTTTCTGGAGACAAACTCGATACGGAATAGAGCTCGGTCTGGTAGACCCCAAGTTACCAATGTTTGACAGCATAGATATATCAGAATTTCCATCCGTCGAAATTCTTCTATGTCTGTACCAGCCCTCCAAAGGGAATTCAGGCATGCTACAAGAGTCAGAGTATCGTTGGCTACAATAAGAAGAAGAATTTTAGACTCAGGTTTGAAGAGTCGTCGACCAATAAGAGTTCCTCAGCTACAACCTAAACATATTTTGGACCACCTCCAGTGGGCTCAAGAACACATAGAGCTCCCTCAACTGTTTTGGAATTTTGTGCTTTTTTCAGACGAGACCAGAATATGTTTAAATAGTGATAACCGGCGAATTTGTGTGTGGCGAGAGCCAACAAGAGTTGCACAACTAGCCACACACGAATTCGCTGGTTATCACTATTTGGTCTCGTTTGAAAAAAGCACAAAATTCCAAAACAGTTAGGAAGCTCTATGTGTTCTTGAGCCCACTGTAGGCGGTCCAAAACATGTCTAGGTTGTAGCTGAGGAACTCTTATTGGTCGACGACTCCTTAAACCGGAGTCTAAATTTTTTCTTCTTATTGTAGCCAACGATACTCTGACTCCTGTAGCACGCCTGAATTCTCTTTGGAGGGCTGGTACAGACGTAGAAGAATTTCTACGGATGGAAATTCTGATATATCTATTCTGACGATCATTAGTAACTCGGGGTCTATCAGACCGAGCTCTATTCTGTATCGAGTTTGTCTCCAGGAACCTATTCCATATCCGTAAGACATCACTCTGAGAAACACCCAGTATTTCCTCTACGAACCGCTGTGAATGGCCTTCTTCAACTGAATCGATAATTCTTATACGGTCCAAATCAGAAATTAAAGTACGATTCATTCTTAATCACGTTTTCAAAAATTTCACCAGAATAAATTTTTCAAATGTTTACACCTTGGCAAAACCAGGTCAATTAAATGGGTAATCAAATAAAAAACCAAAAATGGTATATTTTTTATAAAAAAGGCCCATTAAATATGTGATAAAGATACGGATTTATAAAAGCGTAAACATCTTGAATACGAGGGGTGATGCATAACTTTTGAAACTATGTGTATATGGTTAAGTACGATTATAGAGACCTGTTAATAATCTGAAAATGTATTTATAATTTACATTTCTAGGTATATTTTGAAAAAGAAGCCACATCTCGATAAAAGGTGACTTACCAACAAAAAAGACTAAGGGCAAAAAAGTTTTAAAAACACTGTGTCTAACTAATGGTACCACAATAATAGTTTAATAATTGGAACATACACAAACATTTGGGAGGTTTAAAGGAACAAAACTCCCATAAAATTTTTATGTAAATATATTATAAAAGAAGCCGCATCTCGATAAAAACTCGCTTATCGAAAAAATACTAAGAGGCGAAAAAGTTTTAAAAACGTTGTGTTTAACTAATGATAACCACAATAATGAATTAATTGGAACGTACACAAAAGTTTGGGGGGGGGGGTGGGTTTAAGGGATCAAAACCCCCATAAAATTTTTATGGGGTGAACAAATCTCACTATAATTTTGTTTTAAGATGATCCTGCCATAAGGATGATATATGTCCATTTTCAATAAAAAATCTTTAATAGTTTTCGATATATTGAAAAAAATCGATTTTCATTTTGTAACTTCAAAGGGCTGTAACTTTTTTTATGAGCACATTTGTACTAAGGTAAGTTAGGTTCAATCGAACTATTTTTGACTCCAGAATGTGTGGTATAATTTATGACCAATCTTTTCGGAAATGTGTTACAGTTCAAGTTAATTCCTAGTTCGAGTCAACTCCAACTAAAACGAGCAGTAAGAGTTGATTTGAAAAATTTAATTCAACTTTTACTAGTTGAAGTAGACTCTTCCTAACTCTTGTTAGTAAAAGTAGATCGTGGGAAAAATAGAATGAACTCTTACTAATCTATGTTCTTAACCAGGAGGAGGATTCAAATTTACCGCGCTGTAATGCTTGTTTGTAATTGGTCCAACCGCAGGCAAGTTTACTCCACTATTATAAAATTTTGACACTAATGACATTTATCAAATTTTGACACTTTTGGCATTTCATAGGTTAATTAAGTTATATCGGCGATTTTTGTGTTTTCTGCGTTATTCCTTTAATTTTTAGATTTTTAGTGTGCTTTTATATAAGAAGCAGTTGTCTTTAGAACTCGTTAGCGACGTATTAATATAAAATAATATTTATGGATTACCGTTGAGGGCCGACATGATCAACCAAAAAAGATGTATTTGGTGACTTTTCTTGTTACTTTCTTGGGTGTGAATCTGTCTTTTTAGTTTACTCCTCTTGGTTAAAAAATAAAACTTGGTAAATAAAACATAGGTCAAAAAATAAAACACAAAAATAAAGATTATAACATAGTTTGAGTTGACTATTCCTGGAATTGAATCAGTAAATGTAGATTATTCGAGTATAATATCACATGCTTTTTTGATGAGTGTGCGTCTCTTTGTTTTGACCGTTTCAACTACTTATAGTCTGGGCTGATTATCGGAGAATAGGCCATTTTTGGGAAAAGTTATTTATCAGCAATTTTATTGCTGGAATCGAATTATAAGATCCTATAATATAGGATCTTATAATTCGATTCCAGCAATAAAATTGCTGATAAATAACTTTTATTAAAGTCGGGAGTCCTATAATATAGGATCTTATAATTCGATTCCAGCAATAAAATTGCTGATAAATAACTTTTCCCAAAAATGGCATATTCTCCGGCCATATTGGCCTATATTAATAATATAGGTATGCAAAGTCCTCAGATAGTGTGCTACTTTTTTTATAAACAAAATGGCGCCCGAAAATCGTGTTTTTTTCAATTATTGCTCTAGAACTCCGAAGATTTTAACTTTACAACAAAAACACTCAAATAAAAATTCACCGTGATTAAATTCTGCATAGAGACGCGTTTCTCCCGATCTGCTCCGACGAAAATGTTCCTCGGAAAATGCGGGTTTTCCCAAAAAAATCTTTAATTTTCAAATAAAGTTTTAGATAAGTAATTATTTACCAATAATTAAATAATTTGGTGACTTAAAAGCCTTCTTGGTTTAGATTATAGTTCCAGAAGCTGGTGAAAATTAAACGAATATTTTAGCAACAATTCAATTGTTAATTAATAATTTACGGTCGCAATAATAACCAAAATAATTATGATGCACTGATCAAACATTGAAATCTTATAAAGATGAGATGCATTTAACATTTTGACGGCAAAATAAAATTTTTTATTTTTTTGCATAATCTTTAAATGTTTAAAAAAAATAGTTATAAACAAATTAACGTTTCTCAGAAAGTTTTTATTATATTATAATTTTAAAAAATAGCTAAAATGCACATTTCAAATATCTTGAAAATGAATGCTTTAAAACTTTTTTGCAACCGTTTGCAAAAAAGTTATGAAACAGCAAAGTAAACATACTATTACTACGGTGTTAATAATTTTTTTTAATTTTTTCAAAGCGTAGAAGTGAGTTTAAAGTACAAGCTAATTATTTATAAAACAATATCGATTATCAGCTTAATGGCTATATTTTAATTAAAGATTATAAATATATTTTTTTGTAATTTACACGCGCGAAAGTAGAATAATACAGTACCGTATGGTAGGGGAGCGAAGTATGCTAAATGTGCAGTCACTCGAGCGCTTTGGGGACCTATTGGGTTGTGATTATTAGGTCCTAAAACCAAAAAAAGTTAAGTAAAATTTTCCATTTTAGCGGGCGCTTGCCATTTTTTAATTTAATTTTCCATTTCCATTAATCGTTTTTTCCGAATATAGCGCCATCTATCCATAATTCGAAAAAATGTTTCGAATAAAAGTTGCTTATTTTTATGCAGAGAATTCAAATCTGCAATAAAAAATGGGGGCTCCCATTTAAGATTTTAAAGTAACCCCCCACCCTACCTCCGTGGGGGGTCGCGTTTGGTACTATTCGATATATTTTTCAAAAATATTAAATAATTGTATTCAGCAGTTTTTCAATCTGATGTTTATTTTGCTAAATATCGCGGGATTTGTATTTAAAATTTAAAATTTACCCCCCACCCCTCTCTGCGAGGGGTCGTGTTTGGTATCTATCGATAAATTTTTGATAAATATTGAACGTGTAGTTTTTAGTTTTTCGATCTGACGTTCATTTCGCGAAATATTCGCCTTTTTCTTGTGAAATTTTGTGACTCACCAATTCCCTTACGCCCCGCTCAAATCGTCAGATTTTTTAAATATACACTGTTTTGCATGTACTTAACTTACCTTATCTTAATCTGACAATTTCGAGTATTTTTAAGGAGAGATTTTTTTTTTCGGGCCCCCCTAAACGAACTCCCCTGTGTTAAGAGCCAATATATGGCAGAGGTACATCTGCAGGGTACCACGTTTCTCCCCATATGATAATCTGACGCGCTCGAGTAACTGCAAAAATCCCCGCTTGGGCTCCCCTACCAGTAGCTACCCGCCCACATACACAACTCGCGCGAGTTTAAGCGTGTCAGTCGCTTCGAGTGAACATTTTATCTCCGGCTCTGTATCAAGCCTACTTTCGCGCTAAAAATTACAAAAAAAAGTATTTTTAAACTTTGATTAAAATATAACCATTGCACTAATTTTTGACATTCTTTGTGAGTAATTAGATTGTACCATAGACTCACTTTTAAGCTTTGAAACAATTAAAACAAATTATAAACAATGGAGATATCGTATATTTATTTTGCTGTTCCCTAACTTTTTTGCAAATGGTTGGAAAAATTTTTTAAAGCATTCATTTTCAAGACCTATGAAATACGCATTTTAAGTATTTTTTAAAAGTAGAATATAATAAACAATTTCTAAGAAATGTTAATTTGTTTATAACAATTTTTTTTAAACATTTAAAGATTATGCAAAAAAATGAAAAATTTATATTTTGTCGACAAAATATTAAATAGGTATCACACCTTTATAATCTTTCTAAGTTTGATCAATGTCTCATGATTATTTTGGTTGTTATTGCGACTGTAAATTGTTAATTAACAATTGAATTGTTGCTAAAATATTCGTTTCATTTTAACCGGCTTCTGAATTTATAATCTATACCAAGAAAGCTTTTATTTCACCAAGCTATATAATTATTGATAAATAATTACTGGCCCAAAAAATTTATTTGAATATTCGAGATTTTGTTGGGAGAACCCACATTTTCCGAGGAAAATTTTCGTCGGAGCAAATCGGGAAAAACATGCCTCTATGTAGAATTAAATTGGGGTGAATTTTTATTTGAGTATTTTTGGTGTAAAGTTAAAATCTTCGGAGTTATAGAGCAATAATTGAAAAAAATACGATTTGTCGGCGCCATTTTGTTTATAAAAAAAGTAGCACACTATCTGTGGACTTTGCATACCTATATTAATAATATATAAGATCTTATAATTCGATTAAAGCAATAAAATTGCTGGTAAGTAACCTTTCTTTGTACTTTAGGGACTGTCCATTAATCACGTGATGCTCGAAAGGGGGGGGGGAGGGGTCCATAAAAAATCACGAAACATCACAAGGAGGTAGGGGGGTGTAGTAATATATCACGTGTATTTTTTTTTTGGAAAATGCCCGATACTTAACCCGTTACGTGTATTTATTTTTTCGTCAAATGCGTACAAAAATCGAAAGCGGCATTGCTGTGACTAATATTAAAAAAAATCCATTTCTCTTTCATAAAGGGCAACCCAGCAAATTGGTTCCACCCAAATTATGTTGAATGTTATTGTAAAGAAGCGACCCATTTCAAAGCGTTTTGTTGTGAATGTAGCATATGTTTCCACTTAAATAGGAATACTGACCGGGACTCTGTCGGCCTCTCCGACTTTTTATTTATGAGCCTTACATGTGTTTTACCTACTATCTGATGAATTGGAAATTCTCAAAATCCTGTCAGTATTATTCCCTTGTTTTGTCACTGAATACATGCGTTTAAACTGTTTTAACTTCATACTTTTTTCATCACAATGTCTAAGCTAGGTGATCTGTATAAAGAACTATTTACAGAGTATACGAAAAGAAAAATTCCTGGTGTTGCTCAAAAAGAATTTAATGAATTGTGGGTTAACGGGAAACAAAATTATACAAAGGAAGAATTTTTGTAGATACTAAAAAATACACGTGATATAGTAGGTAGGGGGGGGCTTAGTTTTAAACCTCACCATGTATCACCAAGGGGGAGGGGGGGTTAAAAAATGCCAAAAAAAACATCACGTGATTAATGGACGGCCCCTTACTAAATAGACCAACGTATTATACCTATTTTTTTTTTCAAAATTTAAAGATTATGCAAAAAAAAGAAAAATTTATATTTTGTCGATAAAAGATTAAACAAGCATCTCATCTTTATAATCTTTATAAGTTTGATCAATGTATCATGATTATTTTGGTTATTATTGCGATCGTAAATTGTTAATTAACAATTGAATTGTTGCTAAAATATTCGTTTAATTTTCACCGGCTTCTGGAATTACAATCTATACCAAGAAATCTTTGATGTCACTAAGTTATTTAATTATTGATTAATAATTACTTACCTAAAACTTTATTTGAAAATTATAGTTTTTGTTAGGAAAACCCGCATTTTCCGAGGAAAATTTTCGTCGGAGCAAATCGTGAAAAACATATCTCTATGCAGAATTTAATTGCGGTGAATTTTTATTTGGGTGTTTTTGTTGTAAAGTCAAAATCTTCGGAGTTTTAGAGCAATAATTGAAAAAAATACGATTTGTCGGCGCCATTTTGTTTTTAAAAAAAGTAGCACACTATCTGCGGACTTTGCATACCTATATTATTAATATATAGGATCTTATAATTCGATACCAGCAATAAAATTGCTGGTAAATAACTGTTCCATGAATTTTGCTAATTAGCCCAGAGTATTATCACGATTTGAACATATCCAGTACAATAACATTTAATTTCTAAGAATCGGTTGTTTGTGTAAATCAACTCTTACTAAATGGCATTGGGAAGAGTAGGTATACTTTTTCTAGTTGGAGTCTACTTTTACTAGTAATTGTTGAATAAAAATCTTCATTTTATATTTATAATCAACTTTTACTAAAACCAGCCGTTTGAGTTGACTCGAACTAGGAATAGTCAACTCCAACTGGATAATCAACTTAAACTGTAACATATTATGCATTATTTCTCTTTGGTTTGTGAATATCCTATTTCTGTTTTTTTTTTTATTAAAACATTTAACAACGGCTGCGCCCTTTCTTTCTTTAAGAGTTATTCTCTTCCTTATTTCCTTTTTTTGTTTTTTAGTATCTTTTGTTTCTTATGTTTCTTACCTCTAAGAATGACGCCTCCCATATAATCTACCCATAGGCGTAACCAGGGGGTTTTGGGAGTTATACCCCCCCCCCCATTGGGATTTACTTTGAGCTCTATACGCTTAAAACCATAGCCCTCAGAGACCTTCAAGTAGTTGTAACCCCCCCCCCCCCCTTAGGATCATCCTGGTTACGCCTATGAATCTACCTGGACTGAGCAATGGTACCTTCGAACCCATTGTGTACCAGTGTTCTAAAATTAATTCTTCGAAGTCGTATCACTAGGTATGGTATAATACCGGGTGTCCACTTATATTTTCCCCCATTTTAACTGCCTATAACTTCTAAACGGCTCAAGATAGAAATATGCGGTTTTCACTGAAATGTTTTATTTTAGTAAAAGTTTTGTCTGGATGGACGGAATTTTTTATATCGCTTTCAAACACGAAATAAAAAATGGCGGATTTTTGAAAAGAACTTTGTTGACTTTTTTTAATGGAACACCCAGTATATTCTTTTGTAAATTGAAAGAAAGGTCATTCACCTATCTAGCGATATAAAGTTTTTCAAAATCGGTTGTCAAATCACTGAGTAATTAATTTATAAAATGAGAGGTGCAACGTGGATATCACATACCTAAATAACATAACTAAGCAAGTTATGTGATTTCCACATTGCATCTCTCACTTTAAAAATTAATTGCTCAATCATTTGACAACCGATTTTAAAAAAGTTTATATCGCTGGATAGATAAATGACCGTTTTTTCAAGTTTTTAGGTAAATGACCATTTTTTATATTGCTTTTAAATAAAAAATGGCGGATTTTTGAAAAAAAAACGTTGTTGACTTTTTTTATTAAAACACCCAGTATATTTTTTTGTGTCTTGAAAAAAAGGTCATTTACCTATCCAGCGATATAAAAATTTTTAAAATCGGTTGCCAAATGACTGAGCAAATAATTTTTAAAATGAGAGATGCAATGTGGAAATCACATAACATAATATCATTTTGCTCAGTTATGTTATTTAGGTATTGTATGTGATATCCACGTTGCACCCCTCATTTTAAAAATTAATTACTCAGTGATTTGACAACCGATTTTGAAAAACTTTATATCGCTGGATAGGTGAATGACCTTTCTTTCAATTTACAGAAAAATATACTGGGTGTTCCATTAAAAAAAAGTCGACAAAGTTTTTTTCAAAAATCCGCCATTTTTTATTTCGTATTTGAAAGCGATATAAAAAATTCAATCCATTCAGACAAAACTTTTACTAAAATAAAACATTTCAGCGAAAACCACATAGTTTTATCATTAGCCGTTTAGAAGTTATAGGCAGTTAAAATGGGGGAAAATATAAGTGGACACCCGGTATTTATACACCATTCAGTTCTATGCATTGCCAGTTTGTGAAACCAAATTTCCTATTGCCTTCAATTACATCATTCTTCCATTGTTTTTGTGTACCTTTACTTCTCCTGTGCTGTATATAAATGTACAGTAGAAGACATCGGTAGTGTTTAACAAAAACCAAAAACATCCATTTGAATAGTACCCCAACAAAAAAAAATTATATGGCACATGCCAACTCATTTTTAAAAAAAGATTTAAAATTACATATATTATTATGCTTGCAAGTTGCAATGTTTATATGAGCTTTCCAGTTGATTATCAAATACTAGAAGAGTTTTGTCAATTATTCAAAAAGTAACCTAAATAATGAAGATATCCTAAAGATACAGATTTTTCTCAGATGGCTTGCACCTTAGCATGAAGCTTGTGTCCATGTTCAATCCTTTTTGTACAGTTATCAATAGTGTTTTCAATGGCAAAGTTAGGAAATTGAGTGTATAAATGAAATAGGAAAATGTCAGGTATAAATTGTTACTTTACTTCTTCAAAAAATTTACTGGCTAAATAGGTCTTAAACCTAAGGCAAAAAAAATTGTGGTTAATTCACAATAATTAAGAATTTTGTAATCAGAGAATACAGAATAATAAAACTACTGAAATTACAAATCCAACCAGATCGTAAAACTTAAGCATAAGCAATACTTTTTATGATTGTATTACATACAAGAATAAAAAACCGCTAAACGCCGTAAAAATGAGTGGCGCATAAAATATTCCAGCTACAAAAGATCTGATATGAATATTACGTGGCGCGAAAATGGATTTTCATTTGATGCAAAACAAAATTCTAGTTTTATTTTAAAAGATTTTTCCATAATATTTGCTAAATTTGAAGTAAACGCGCCACAAAAGAGTAACTTTGATACAGTTTGAATTTTGAAACTCTTTTGTGGAGCGTTTACTTCAAATTTAGCAAATATTATGGAAAAATCTTTTAAAATAAAACTAGAATTTTGTTTTGCATCAAATAAAAATCCATTTTCGCGCCACGTAATATTCATATCAGATCTTTTGTAGCTGGAATATTTTATGCGCCACTCATTTTTACGGCGTTTAGCGGTTTTTTATTCTTGTATCAGGAGTTTTTCAAAGTTATTTATAAATTAAATGTATGAAGTTGAATGCAATGTTCCCCTATTACACGTCAAGCTTTATAAATAGTCACCTTTGTTGCATTATCTCCCAAATGATCTAGTGTCCATCGAATGTACACTAGATTTTTTTCTATTCGAAATATATTGAAACAAGAATATTGAGATGGCCGGTAAATGAAGTCGGATTACCCGTTGCCAGATTAAATTTAGCGTCGTAACCACTACAACTACATAAACCATTTCGGGAATAATCGTTAATTGGATTATACTTTTGTAGCTTAATAACTTCTAAACGGCTTAACCGATTTTGATCAGTAAATATGAGTTTAAAACGTATTGACCAGTAGTATCTGATGGATCTAAGGTCAAGTATGATAACTGAAGCTATTACAGAAATTATTGAGGTTGAGAAACCGTTTTCCCCACAGGAAATAGATTTTATCATACTTATGAAGCCTATAACCTAAAAATTCGAATTTTCCCGGATATAAGGTATACACCGTTAGATTCGCCTTGAGCCCTTCTACAAACGCTAAGTTATTAGCGCAATTTGTAGGTTGAAATGTTGAGTAATTGTCGAAAAACCAAAATTTTCAAAGTTTAGTTTTTCAGTTTTTCGGCTATACTGAGCTCTCAAACTACCCTCTTCAAACACAGAGAAAAAATATCAAATCAGTTTAACTTTCAAACACACATACATACATATCCACAAACATTTTCCCTTTTTTAAATAAAAATTGAGTCACATTTCTAAGTTCTATAACTTTTGAATGGTACAACCGATTTTCAAAATTAGACATGCGTTGGAAAGGTAATGATCGGTTCTATTAGAAGCCGCAAAGGTTGAACTTAATTTTTAAAGTTTTTGGGAGTTTTGGGGACGAGAACGAAAAACAGACCCTAAATATGAAGGGCCGTAAAATCTACATTCTTGGACCAAAATCGATGGTTGACATATAAATCGGTGAGTCTTTTTCTGAACTCTAAGATGGGAGTTGGCCCAATTTTCAATTTAGTCAGATTTAGAAAACCGAAAATTTCGTGTATATATAGTGTCGCGTGTAGGGGGGTGTGGGTGTGCGCCACTGGCGAGAACTGCCATTCTCTGGTAATGTTCAAAATTAGACATGTGTTGGAAAGGTAATGATCAGTATTGTTAGAAGCCGCAAAGGTCGGACTTAAATTTTCTAAGTTTTTGGGAGTTTTGGGGACCAGAACGAAAAACAGACCCTAAATAGGAAGGGCCGTAAAATCGACACCCTTGGACCAAAATGGATGGTTGACATATGAATGGGTGAGTCTTTTTCTGAACTTAAAGATGGGAGTTGGCACAATTTTCAATTCAGTCAGATTTAGAAAATTGAAAATTTCGTCCATATAATAGTGTCGCGTGTAGGGGGGTGTATTTCTGCGCCACTGGCGAGAACTGCCGTTCTCTGGTAATTTTTTCGATATAAAACTAACAGCTTCGATAACCACTAAATCGAAAACTATTAATTTTATCAAAAAAATGTATAATGAACATTTTTTGCTTATAATTAATGTTTTTACCAGCATTTGCGGTCAAAATATAATACAAAATTTCCACCCTCGAGATGAGGTGGCAGCCACCCCATGATAAAAGCGTATTTCTGCATCATATAGATTTTGATCTCTGGACTATTCACTACTTATTGTCAAATTTTCAAGCAAATCTATCCATTCTGTAAAAATGGCGAAGTGAAAAATTTCAGTTCCTGGACTAATTATACATTTGGAGCTCTTTAACTTCTGAATGGCTTACCTGATGTTGATCACTAAACATGAATTTGAAACGTATTGACAAGTGGTATCTGATGCATCCAAGATGGAGTGTGATAACTGAACGTATTACAGGAATTATTGAGCTTAAAAAACCGTTTTTCCCATAAGAAATAGATTTGATCATACTTATGAAGCCTATAACTTAAAAATTCGAATTTTCCCAGATATGAGGTATACACCGTTAGACGCGTCCTGACTTGTTCTATAAACGCCCAGTTATTGGCGCAATTCGTAGGTTGAAATTTTGAGTAATTGTCGAAAAACCAAAATTTTCAAAGTTTCATTTTTCAGTTTTTTGGCTATGGTGAGCAGTGTGTATGTCTCAGCTTAATCGCTTAGGCGCCATTTGAAAGCTTAACTCAACGCTATTGATTTGGTGTATTTTCGGTTTTCCTGTATTTCCTTGAACCTAAGATATATACGCCCAAAAAATATGCTATTTTGTATTTACCTAGCCCTCTAGCTGGCTTAAGGGTAGTCAGAAGTCAAAAATTAGACCGGTTCTGAATAGACCCTCACACCTTCTTCAAACACAGAAAAAAAAATTCAGATCGGTGTAACTTTTCCACACACATACATACATACATACAGTAGGAAAAATGAAAGAATACCCGTGAACGAACATATAAAACACGCTGTATTTTCCTGTCACCGTGTCACACAAAAAATTGGCCAGCGTAAGTACATGTAATAATTATTGTTACATGTACTTGCACTGGACAATTTTCTTTGTGACAAGGTGACAAGAAAATACAGCGTGTTTTATATGTTCGTGTATGGGTATTCTTTAATATTTCCGACTGTACATACATACATATCCACAAACATTTTCCATTTTTTAAATAAAAATTGAGTCATATTTCTGAGCTCGATAACTTTTGAACGGTATAACCGATTTTCAAAATTTAACATGCGTTGGAAAGGTAATTATCTGTGCTATCAGAAACCGCAAAGGCCAGGCTTAAATTTTTGAAATTTTTGTGAGTTTTGGGGACGAGAACGAAAAACAGGCTTTAAATGGGAAGGGCCGTAAAATCCACACCCTTGGACCAAAATTGATGGTTGACATATGAATGGACGAGTTTTTTCCTATACTTTAAGATGGGATTTGGCCCAATTTTCAATTCAGTCAGGTTTAGAAATTCGAAAATTTCGTGTATATATAGTGTCGCATGTAGGGGTGTTGTGCGCCACTGGTGAGAACTGCCGTTCTCTGTGGATATAAAAAATTATTTTAAAAAACTAAGAAACCACTTAAAAAGTGCAGAAATCAACTACATATTATGTAATTACTATCATGTGCAAATGTAGCACAACGTTTTTGCTGTATTTGCAGACAAAACAAATGTTTTATGTAAAGTTTGAAAGTAGTATTGATGTTAAAAGAATTATTTGTTTGTTTTGCAAAGTGATTTTACAATCAGGTGTAAAATTCATTAAGAATTTTACACCTATTTTTAGCCCAGTAAACGAACGGGAGATACGGCGGTACCGTGTAATTTTCAGGATAAATTCCGAATTGCATGAAAATTTGGTTTTAGGTTCTGCTTACCCTCCACTTCAAAGTTGAACTTGAGCCGTTGGTTGCGTTTGCTTGGGGGATGACAGTCACCCTTTCTCGGGGGTGAAAAAACGCGTGTTTAAAATAAGTGCGAAAATGGATAAATTGACTAATTTTAAGCAACTTTCGTTCTAGAGTTTGTTAAAAAAGTCAATACTTTTAGAGTTATTTGCGATTGAAAATGTTTATTTTTAATAAATAACTCGAAAAGCAAGTATTTTATCGAAAAAAAATTCTTGTAAAAATGTAGCATAGAAAGTACGAAAAAATGTGTATTCGAGATATATATATACCTCGCAAAAGCAAAGTTGTAGCTCATGAACAATACCTTCTTATTCGTTAAATTCCAAATCGAATATTTCAACGTAAAATAACCAAAAAATGAAGCACTTTTCGGAAAAAAACCATTAAAACTTTTTTCAAGTTTTTGAGAAAAGCTTTATTTTTATTTATAAAAGTGTCTAGCATCAAAACGAAATGAGTTAGGTACGCTTAAAATAAAGTTGGCTCCTTTTTTTTGGTAAAAAAAAAATCGTGAAAATTTCCCCCTATTTAGCACTCCAAATGAAATTAATCGTTACCGCTTTACAAACAATTTACTTATGTATTTTTTATACAGGGTGTCCAGAAACTCTACCGACAAACGACAGTAGATTCCTCAGATAATTTTAAGATAATTTAACCCAATTTACCTAGTCCGAAAATGCTTCCTAAGGGAGCTAGAGCTCTTTGAAGATGGCGTCATGTAATTAGTTTTTCTTAAATACCTCCAGAACGCTTTCATTTAGAAAAACGAAAATTGGTATGCTTATTTACTTTCCAGAGATGGATCGATTTCATTCATTACGAATTTCTAGTACCGGTCATAGGCGTGCGTTTTGGGTAGGGCAACGGTTATTTTATCGCATAACTTTTTGTCTTTAACTTTTAAGCATTTATGACACTGTATTATTAAATTGTGAGGTATTCTAGTACTAAAAGGTACTCTTGCTTTAAGTCGGTAGGACAGACCGTTTTCTAGAAAAATCAATTTGAAAGTTTTTCGTTTTTGGCATTTGAAAAAAAAAATTGAACAAAATTTTCAAAAAAAAAACGATGTATTTTACCAGCTTTAAGCAAGAGTAACTTTTAGTACTCGAATACCTCATAATTTAATAATCTAGTGTCAAAACTGCTTAAAAATTAAAAGACAAAACAGTTATGCTATAAAATAACTGTTGACCTACCCAAAACGGACGCCTATGACCGGTACTAGAAATTCGCAATTAATGAAATCGATTCATCTCTGGAATATAAATAAATGTACCAGTTTTCTTCTTTCTAAATAGTTTTGTTTTGGATTTTTTTTAATATTCAAAAAACGAAAAATTTTGAAATCGATTTTTCTAGAAAACGGTGTGTCCTACCGACTTAAAGCAAGAGTACCTTTTAGTACTAGAATACATCATAATTTAATAATCCAGTGTCAAAAATGCCTAAAAGTTAAAGACAAAAAAGTTATGTGACAAAATAACCGTTGCCCTACCCAAAATGGACGCCTCTGACCAGTACTAGAAATTCCCAATGGATGGAATCAATTTATCTCTGGACGATAAATACGCGTACCGATTTTCGTTTTTCTAAATAGAAGCGTTCTGGGAGTATTTAAGAAAAACTAATTACATGACGCCATCTTCAAAGAGCTCTAGCTCCCTTAGGAAGCATTTTCGGACTAGGTGAATTGGGTTAAATTATCTTAAAATTATCTGAGGAATCTCCTGTCTTCGTTTGTCGGTAGAGTTTCTGGACACCCCTGTATGTAGTGCAGCCGATATATGAAACAATTGTGCATTTAATGATAGTATCTGTATGCTGCAAATCTTAAAAACTTATTTTGAACTCTCTCGAGACAAACATTATAAAATGGTGACCAGACAATAGAGGAGAATTCTAATATAGATATAACCAATGATGAGTAAACAGCCTTTATTGTATTAAGGGAAAGATCAGCACAACTGCGAAGTATATAACCCAATACTTTTGAAGCCTTTACTGTCACATAGTTAATGTGATCCACAAACGTTAAGTTTTCCATCGAATATTACTCCTAAATCCTTTACTGTTTTAACATAAGAGAGCGCTTTACTGTCGATGACATATGATGATTGATATTTTTTTGCAACTTTGTGGAAGCTAATGAAATGACATTTATTAACGTTTAAAAAGAGTCTGTTTTTGTTACACCACTCAACTAAATTATTGAGATCCTTTTGAAGGAGACTACAATCTTCATGATCTTGGATAGATCTGTACATCTTTAAATCATCAGCAAATAGCAAGTACTAGAATGATTAAAACATTCACCTATGTTGTTAATAAATAGATTGAACAGAAGGGGCGAGCAATGAGCACATTGTGGAACTCCAGATTTTATTTGTATTGCATCTGACATAAATGAACCCAGTTTGACTTTTTGTGTGCGACCTATTAAATAGCTAGCAAACCACTTTAAAAGCTGATCGCTGAAACCATATGCCTTAAGTTTATGTAACAGTAAGTAGTGGTCAATCCTATCAAAGGCTTTTGAAAAGTCTGTGTATACACAATCTACCTGACATTTTCTTTCCAGATCTCTGATAATAGATGTTTCATAAGATAGTAAGTTTGTAGTTGTGGATTTCTTGTGCATAAAGCCATGTTGATAATTATTTATTAATTGTTGACAAGTAAAACTAATATGGTTATAAATCAACTCATCAAGTAGTTTAGGAATGGTTGATTGTTTAGATATACCTCTGTAATTTTCTATATTTTCTCTAACGCCAGATTTAAAAATTGGAATTAAATGGCTCGTTTTCCATTTATCAGGAAGAATGCCTAATTTCAATGATAAGTTATAAAGAACCAACAATGGTTGAGTTAGACTGTAAGCACAGTTTTTCAAGAAAAAATCGGGAAGTCCATCCGGTCCAGCTGTTACATTATTAGAAAATTTTAACAAACCATCATAAATAATCATGATTTTATACAAACTATAAAAAATGTGTATCTATTAATAGGAAACAGCAAAAAAAGTATTGGCAAATTAGAGTTTTGATAGGACTCTTTGGTTGAAATTGGAAAATAAAGGGAGTATAACCCGGGAGTAGTCACGCTCACTTCTGTAACGTGAATAGTCGCGTGTTAGATTCTATCTCAAAATACGAATTTACAAGAAATTTTTATTTTATAGTATTTTTATTTACTTGTTATGTTAGAAATATTATTTCTAACAATTATTAAAACTAATTGGCTCCCCCCAAAGCCATAAATTCCACAAAAAGAAGAAAAAGAAAAAAAAATCCTACACATTACTACACCCTTCCTCGAGGCACTTACGAAATTTTTTCAAAATTGCAAAATTTTTATCAAGTTATCGCGAAAAAGGATAAAATGTGAGATTCTATTTAACGGCGCGACTACTCGCGGGTTAATATACAAATTATTCCCATTCTTGTCACTTATTCTATATTATGTTTACCTTCTTCTTTCAGTACCTGTCTGATTATGAAAAGTTATCGATCATATTGGCAATAATAATTTTGTTTACGGCAGCTCTAATTAGATTAGCAGTGGTTTCTTGATACTACTCCAGGAGATTTCAGAGCCAGGATGTCCTTCTTTGACCTGGGCCCCTTCTTCCGGCGATCTTGTCCTGTATTATGAGGCGTAGAAGATTATACCTCTCTGGATGTCTCATGACATGGCCGAAATATTGTAACTTTCGAATGTTTACCTTACCCTGCCTTTAATATGTTTACAACTTGAACATCTTTCATATACTTACCTATATTATATTTCAAAGTGTAAAATTTCTTGGTGACATTTGCAAGAGCTTTCCTAGATTTGCCACTAAGAATGACATAATACACTGGGGTGCAAAATTAACCGGACACCTTAAAAATGGGTCATTTTTGATGTCTCGAATTTTCTAAACCTGTTGTCCGATTCAACTGATTTTTTAATATGTTATAACATTATTCTTTAACAATATCACTGTAATAATATTGTTGATAAACAGGTAAATTTTCATTGTATACCGGGTGTACAAATGAAATCGTGTTTTTTTCTCAAACTTTGCATCACCCTGTGGAATATTTTAGCGTTTATAAAATACTCAAATTAAAATCCAACTATAGCCTCATGTTGCCTCAACATTCTGTTTTTTGATTCATTCGCTTATGTTGGACTGTAAAAAAGTTAGGTTCTTTAATACTGCCGTGCTTAGGAAAAACGCCGTATCTGCAAAAATCTGAAAAAATGAGATTTTTACTTTTTTCTAACCCAAATGTCATTATCCATCTTATTTGCTTACTAAAAATGATGTAAGTTACACCAAAACACATTAAACACATCGCATTTTATGCCGTATCTGCAAAAATGTACATGAATGCTTAGAATAAATGCGTCATCTCAAAAATACTTAGATAAAACGCCGTATCTAAATATCACTTGCGGCGTTTATCCTAAGCAGGCACTAGATGCGGCGTTCTGCCTAAGCATGTGGCAGATTTTTACAGCATCCGTAAAATTTTTAAAAAGGTTAGTTCTTTGCCATTTTTCAGCGAGAACGGTTGCTTGATATATTTTTTTAATTATGTCGAATAGAACAAAGTTAATACTGCAAAAGGCTATTGCTTTATCAACAAAAAATCTAAATAGTGATGTTTGTGTTGTTGGTGATCAAAAAATGTGTGGGTCTGAAAACAATGCGATACTACGAAGTGAGACAAATAACGAAATAAGGAATCAATTGTTGTGTTTATCCAAGGATATTCCTGAAATAATTGTGCCTAGAACCACCGAAGATGACGTATATCTCATCCAAAATGAAAGTACGGCCACCACAGTATTAAATTGTTTACAGCAGCAAAATGAACTACTTCCATTAAATGTGGAGTTTCCTGAGGTAAGTGTTTGTATATTGTTTGTTGATGCGAGATTCTATTATTATGTTACATCAGACATTTTTAAACAACGCAAAGTTTATACAGTTTGTTCGAAATCCGAATGTCGGTACAAAGTATTTTGGTCGCCATAGGTCGTAGAATTTCCAAATAAAAAAATGTGTCATAAAAGTATTTAAAGCAATGCCTAATAATTAATAATTAAAAATAAACTTTATCGTAAACGTTGATAGTTTGTGGATTGTTTTTAATTTTAAAATGCAAGAAACACCCCTTATCGGCAAACTTATCAATTCCAAAATTATTTCCAGCACTTTTTTTGTCCATTTTTAAAACACATTTTTTTATTCGGTGATTCTATGACCTACATCAGCGGCCAAGATACGGCCGGTAGGTGCTGCGGTGTACTGAAATTCGGACATCCTGTATATCACAAAATATATACTTCATCTAGTTTTTTTTTTATTTCAGCAGCCTGTTAATGTAATGAAGCCACAATTTTTTGCTGACTCAAGTGTCTATAATATTGGAACAGAAATTACAAGAAATGAATTTACTACTACTGAGGTTCGTAGAAATTAATAACAAAATCTAAAAAAAAACTAAAGATGTATTTCTAATTTCAGAAAGTTTCCGATGATGATATTGATGATAATTATTCTCTTTTATACTCTTCAGAATATATTTATACTCTTTTATACTCTTTTATATTCAACGTTTCTAATTCCACTGGCGACATACACCAAATTGAACAAAGCTCGTCTCGAAAGCTAAATTATGAAGATTATTTATCTCCAGTTAACTGTCATTTAAGTAATATTCGTGCGACAGACTTCCTTACTAAAATAGACCACCTTCAGTGTGTACAAAACAACTGGGGGAGTTATCAGAAATTATATACGGATGGTTCAAAAATGGAAGGAAAAGTTGGATATGCTATATATTACCCACAAAAAAGTATAAAAATAAACAACAGATTACCTGATAAAATGACAATTTTCACAGCTGAACTCATTGCAATCAAAGAAGCATACAAAATATGTATTAATCAAAAAGAACTCAATTATGTTATATTTACAGACTGCCAAAGCATTGTAAAGACATTGAAATATAATGTACATAATTTTGCAGAAAATTATATCATCAGTGACATCATAGCAATGAACAGTGAAGCTTTGAAATCGGGCAAAAATATAATATTGTGTTGGATAAAAGCACACATTGGTATAAAAAACAACGAAATAGTAGATGATCTGGCTAAAAAAGCAACAACGAAGGAATCCACTCTGCATACTTATCAACTTCCTATGGGAGACATAATTTCTATTATGAGATCTATCAAACGGACGAAATGGCAGGAACAATACAATAATTCAGACAAAGGAAATTATTACAAAAAAATCCAGCCTACACTTCCCATCAAGACATGGTTTAATCAAGTTTCCAACAAAGGCTTTATCAAAACTATTTGTCGAATAAGAAGTAATCACTGTCTGACTCCAGTCTACAAAAGAGAAATAGGACTTGTAGATAATGATGAATGTTTATGTGGAGAGCTAGCTGATCTACAACATATGCTGTTAGAATGTCCTTTACATTTTATTGAAATATCAAACTTTTTTGCCAATCTAGTTCAAGTTAATGTACAATTTCCTTTTAATCTTATATACCTTTTACAATCAAACAATCTAGATGTTTATAAAATTTTGTACAACCATGTTAATTGTTTAAAATTAAAGCTCTGAGAAAAAAGAAAAAAAAAATAAAAAAAAATAAAAAAAAAAAAAATTAAATAAAATAAAAAGTTACTAAGATCTAAACCTCCGCGAGGTTGAATCGGGTTTAGGTCTTAGCGCGATAAAAAAATATACAAAAAAAAAAAAAAAAAAAAAAAAAAAAAAAAAAACTAAAAAAAAAATAAAAAATGTAATAAAAAAAATGTTAAAAAATATAATAAAAAAAATAATAAAAAAAAAACAGTAAAAAAAAACAGTAGTACTAATAGTTTTAAATTTAGATACTAAGCATATATTTTGTAAAAGAGAATTCAAAACACATTGACTGGCCAGTTGGTTGCTTAAACCAGTGCCAATAAAACATAAACACACACACACTTTTCAGAAGATGAGTATCTCCCAAACTCTGATGACGACTTGTCTTCAGATGAGGTAAGGATCTATAATTCATTAAATATTATTACTTTTAATATTTTGCATTTAATTTTTAGCAGGACGATTCTTCCATTGAGATACAAATACATAATTCTGATGCTGCTATAGCTACACAAACAACTGAAAATATAATTTTTCCTAATGTACTACCAGTTTTTGAATCCGAAAGAGACAAGGTAAGGATAAGTCTAGTATTTTAAGTTCTGGAACTCGGAGGTAAACTACACTATGTCGACATGGTGTTGTTTTGTTTTTTTTTTCTTTAACTCACTCAGCTCTTCTAGAGGTATACTACACCTTGTACTAATGACCACGAACAAGAAATTACCAAAAAATAGATGAAATGAACCACTATGTTCAAATATTTTAAGAGGTAAAAAGCGCCATGTAAACTTGTGTGTTTTTACCTCACAGTTAGTATCCCGAATGTGTATCCCGAATGAAGTACGTGCCTCCTAGTGGCGGGATACGGGCAACAATACATTGGCTTATAGGGCAGTCCTTACAGTAGGGATCCTGGCCTATACAGAAAAATGCAGGCGGGTGTGGGGTAATACTGCACTTTGGTTGCATTGGTGGTGTATTGGCTAAACGTGCAGGACAGGGCAGGGTATGGTGCTGATAGAAAAGGCATTCAGGCATCAAATATCCAAAAATCTTTTCAGGCCATAATAATGAAAAGACCTTCTCCAAACGAAATAAAAACTTATACTGAAATGATGGCATCTCCTGAGGTAAAATGTTCCGGAAGTAAAATGAGCCTCCATTCGGATCTCCGGGTGAGGACTATCTCAGGGGGAACACCATTACAGGTTAGAAAAATCAGGATAGGGTCTTGGAATCTTGGTAGTCTTACAGGTAAGAGTCTGGAGTTAATGGATGCGCTCAAACGAAGAAGAGTTCAAATTGCTTGTATTCAAGAAACTAGGTGGAAAGGACAAAGGGCGAAAGAACTAGGTGATGGATATAAATTGTGGTATGTAGGGAGTAGTAACACTAGAAATGGAGTTGGTATAATTGCTGATAGTGAAATGAAAGATAACGTAGTAGAAGTTGTAAGAACGAGTGATAGAATGATGTCAGTGAAATTTGTAATTGATAAAGAGGTATTGAATGTTGTGTGTGTGTATGCTCCTCAAACAGGTCTGGGTGAGAATGAAAGAAGAGCTTTCTATGATCAATTGGGAGACATACTGAGTGATATTCCAGCGGAGGAGAAAGTTATAATAGGAGGTGATTTCAATGCACATGTGGGCCAAGCCAAGACAGGATATGAAACAATACATGGGGGATTAGGCTTTGGAACTAGAAATGAAGCTGGAGATGACATGCTAGAATTAGCAACAGCATTGGATATGGCGATTGTTAACACATTCTTTAAAAAGAGAGAAACTCAACTTATTACCTACAAAAGTGGACAACATCAATCCCAAATAGACTACTTCATGATAAGGAAAGAAGACATACGTGAATGCAATGACTGCAAGGTAATAGTTAGTGAGACAGTAAGCCAACAACATAAGCTGCTTGTTCTGGACATCGAAGTAAAAAGCGAAACTAAACAAAAATATCGGAGAGGACCACAAAAAATCAAGTGGTGGATGCTAAAAGATGAGAAGGAAGGTCTATTCAGGGAAAGAATAGTAGAAAAAATATGTTGGAACATGAAAGGAAGCCCTAACACAATTTGGAGAAAAATGGCCAATATTATTAGAGAGACGGCTATTGAAATACTTGGGAAAACGTCAGGAAAGAAGTTTGAAGATAAAGAGACTTGGTGGTGGTCAAATGAAGTACAAGGAAAAATAAAAGAGAAGAGAAAATTATATAAAAAGTGGCAAGAAACCAGATCGGACATAGATCTTCAAAACTATATGGTCGCCAAAAAGGAAGCGAAAGTAGCAGTAGCAAAAGCTAAAGCAGAAGCGTATTCAAACCTATACGATCAACTTGATACCAGGGAAGGCGAAACGAAGATATATAAAATAGCCAAACAGAGAGCAAAGAAAGCAAAAGATTTTAATCAGATTAGATGTATCCGAGATGAAAATAATAAAATACTAGTTCACGAAAGGGATGTCAAAAAGAGATGGAGAAAGTACTTTGACAGCTTATTAAATGAAGAATTTGACAGACAGCCTGTAGAGTCAACGGAGACAGTAGCAGCAATGGTCACCAAAATAACCAATGAGGAAGTGGCTCAAGCGCTTCAAAAAATAAAGAAAGGAAAAGCGGTAGGACCAGATGATATTCCTGGGGAAGTATGGAGAGCATTGGGAGAGACAGGAACAAGGTGGCTAGCAGGTCTATTTAATAGAATTATGGAAGTTGGACAAATGCCAGACGAATGGAGAAGCAGTATACTGGTACCTGTTTACAAAAACAAGGGAGATATACAACAATGTACAAACTACAGGGCTATAAAACTGCTTAGCCACACCATGAAAATATGGGAAAGAGTAATTGATAGACGGATACGAGAAGAGACCGAAATATCCGAGAATCAATTTGGCTTTATGCAGGGTAGATCAACAACAGATGCAATTTTCACTATAAGGCAGTTGATGGAAAAATACAGGAGTAAAGAAACAAACGCTCATATGGTATTCATTGATCTTGAGAAAGCATATGATAGAGTTCCTCGAGAGATTCTGTGGTGGGCACTCAATAAGAAAGGAGTCCCTGGTGAATATGTAAAGATTGTGAGGGATATGTATGAGGGAGTAACGACTAGTGTTAGGACAGGTGTGGGAGAGACTGATAAATTTCATGTGAAAGTAGGATTGCATCAAGGTTCTGTGCTTAGTCCGTATTTATTCTCATTAGTTTTGGACCAGATAACAGCGAAAATACAGGGTAACATTCCATGGTGCTTAATGTATGCTGATGATGTCGTGTTAGTAGGAAATAGTGAAAGAGACTTAGAACAAAAACTGGAACAGTGGAGACAAGCTCTGGAGGAAAAAGGTTTAAAACTTAGTAGGACAAAAACAGAGTATTTGGAATGTTCATTTAAAGATGGAGCTACTACAAATAAAATGGTATCTTTGGATGGTGAAATGATTGTAAAAAGCAATAGTTTTAAGTACCTAGGATCGGTATTACAGAGTAATGGAGAAATAGATGGAGATGCATGCAGTAGAATTAGGGCTGGATGGATGAAGTGGAAAGAAGCGAGTGGTGTGTTGTGTGACAGAAAAATTCCAATGAAGCTGAAGGGAAAATTCTATAAAACAGCCATAAGACCAGCTATGATGTACGGAACTGAATGTTGGGCAGTGAAAAAGAAAGAGGAACAGCGAATGCATGTGGCGGAAATGAGAATGCTTAGATGGATGAGTGGAGTGACAAAGAAGGATAAAATTAGAAATGAGTATATTAGGGGAAGTCTAGGTGTGGCACCAATTGATGCCAAAATGAGAGAGCATAGGTTAAGATGGTTTGGTCATGTTCAACGTCGAGACGTTAACCACCCAATACGAAGAATAGCTGAAGTGCAGATTCCTGGAAGGAGTAGGAGAGGAAGACCAAAGAAGACCTGGGGGGAGACGATAAGGCAGGACATGTTGGTAAAGGGGATTAACATTGATATGGCCCAAGATAGAATTGTGTGGAGAAATGCAATTAGGGAAGCCGACCCCGCATAGGGATAAGGCAAAGAGAATGATGATGAGTTACTAATTGCAGGCTGATCGCAAACAACAATTTGCTAAATATTTTACTAAATGCAGTTCTATAGAACTCTTTAGAGCAGCGGTAGATAGAGTAAAGATAGTGATGATGATATCCAACCTCCGATTAGGAGACGGAACTTGAAGAAGAAGCAGACAACACTATGTTGACATAGTGCACTGAGCACAAATTGACAAGATATAATTGTCGTTATTTTTGTTTTCTTTCAAGAGTCAATAAATACAAATTGGTTCATTAATAATAATGTTCTATTTGTGATAAAATATAGACAATTAAATGGACAACCAAACAACATACTTTGTGTTTAGTACATACAAAAAACCTATTTAGTATTACAATGGTATTACTCCATAATTATTATTTTTTAGTAAATCTTTTATAGTGCCTCTAATAATTAAATTATTAGACGCAAATTTTGGCCAGATACTGTATACTAAGAAAAAACAGTATCTGTTCAGATTGTTATCAGATGTTAAACCTGATGTTTTAAAGAATTCACTTTTATTTTTTTTATGACATAGCTTGGTAATTTTACAACACCATATTTTTCGGCAGCTTGGTGAATAAACCATACTTTCACTTTCCCAGATATTGTAGGTATTTTTGTTTTGTTTCTTAGCGACAAAGGTTTCCTTCCCATTTTACGACATTTTATTATAGAGCTTTAGGAATTTTGAGATCGCCGATACCGACCGTAAATTATTATGCGGGTTATTCTTAATCTCATTTTAGATAAATACGATAATAAAATATAGTACTGGGAATTTCGCAATATTGGGTATTATAAATAAGTACCCATACAAAAATATTTTGGTGGATAAATATAATATAATATCATAATATGTAAATATAAAATAATATATAATATAATGTAATAATATGTATCAAAAAATTAATATTGTAGTACTTACGTTCTGAAATAAGAGATTTATGACTATGAATCTGCAGTCAATCACAAACAAGTCTGGCTAATTGGCTCTGCCAAAGCCATTTTTCAGAAAAAAAACCTGGTAAATTTCTATGAAATGGAAAGGTTTTACTGTAATAACATTTAACTAAAATAAAAATTTGTTTCGTAAGAAGTAGCTAATTTTTGGGCTAATTTTAGCTAATTTGGGCTTAAATTCCTTCAAATTCATTAAATTTTTATGAGTATAGATCAAACCTATCAGAGGTAAACTGCACTATGTCACTGGAAAATACCGTTAATTACAGCAGTAATTAGGACAAATTTTAACGTTTTATTAGTTTTATTGTAAAAACTAGTTATATGTTGTGATTAAAATATGATCACATTTCCTTTCAGAGCGAAAGATATCTAATTGTGTGATATATAAAATTTTTAAAATATTTACACTGCTCTACTGAAAAGTTGCTTAAAATGACATAGTGTAGTTGTTTACATCCGAGGTCCAGATTTATTCTTTTAGACGATACTAAATCGCTTTCTAAAAATGTTTGTTGTAAAAATTGTGCTATTAAACAACTCATGATTTTAGATAAATGAGACTGAAAACTTAGTTCAAAATAATACAGTTCAATATACAAAGTCAGGAGAAATACGCAAAAGAAAAAAAATCCAAGAAAAACCCTCAGAAAGAAAAAAGCGCAGAAACGAAGCCGTTAAATCCAAACATCGTGTTCTCCCACCATGCAAAGCACAGTGCAAATTTAAATGCATGTCGAAATTTTCTGAAGAAAGAAGAAAATATGTAAATAGTCAGTTCTGGGATTTGTCACATATCCAAAGAAGGGCATATATTTTAACCTTGTGTGAAAGAGTAAGTGTTAAAAGGGGTTTAGGTAATGATGATGATATTGGGGGTAAAAAGTTTACTTTTAAATACAGACTGAAAACCACCTCAGGAGAGACTGAAAATGTGTGTAAAAGTTTTTTTTTAAGTACTTTGGGATATAGTCCTGTCGCCAGGGGGGGGTACAACGGCCTCCTTAATTCAGATGGACTTACCCAAGTTTTTTTTATATATTTTGACCCGTAGAATACGAATTTTTTGGGTAACAGTTGATCCGGATGTCGATAAGATTGTTATAGACAAAGAACTTGAGGAATTACATAACAGTGATTTCTCGCAAAACAAAACATATTTTTGTATTTTTTGGGTCATTATAAGCAAAAAATATTCCTACAAGTTTTTTCGTAGAATGCATAGTTTTCGAGATAACCGCGGTTGAACTTTCAAAAAATCGAAAAATTGCAATTTTTGAACCCGAATAACTTTTGATTAAAAAATAAAGTAGCAATTCTGCTTACCGCATTTGAAAGTTTAAGTCAAATTATATCGGTTTTGATTATTTGCATTGCTACAAATTAATTTTTTTATTGTTAAACTAATCTATAAACACATAGGTTTCCCGTGCCTAATACATGCGTTTTAACGCATGCTACGTAGAAATTGCCTCGCTTGCACTTGTAGCTACTCTACCTACTCGTTCGATTTTAAATGAGAAATCATAGAAAACATCACTCACATACTAGGTGTTTACTACAGTTTACAGCTTTCTTTAACAATAAAATAATAAATTTTTAGCAATGCAAATAATCAAAACCGATATAATTTGACTTCAACTTTCAAATGCGGTAAGCAGAATTGCTACTTTATTTTTTAATCAAAAGTTATTCGGGTTTAAAATTTACAATTTTTCGATTTTTTGAAAGTTCAACCGCGGTTATCTCGAAAACTATGCATTCTACGAAAAAACTTGTAGTAATATTTTTTGCTTAAAATGACCCAAAAAATACAAAAAGATGTTTTGTTTTGCGAGAAATCGCTGTTATGTAATTCCTCAAGTTCTTTGTCTATAACAATCTTATCGACATCCGGATCAACTGTTACCCAAAAAATTCGTATTCTGCGGGTCAAAATATATAAAAAAAACTTGAGTAAGTCCATCTGAATTAAGGAGGCCGTTGTACCCCCCCTGGCGACAGGACTAATACAAACCTACCAATGATCGGTTTGTTTATGAGGTACTCTCAAAGACACCAAAAGGATCCATAACTCCAGTCCAAGACAAAAGGGGGAAAAAAGGGCCTTCTAGCTTCATATCCAAGAGTGAGATTAACGATCATATAGAATCGTTTCAACCGGTAATATCGCATTATCGCAGGGAGCATGCTCCAAATGTCCGTTACTTGCCTAGCGACATAACAATAAATTTAATGTATCAAGATTTTCTAGAGAAGAATCCAACCATTAAAGTATCATATAACGTTTATAGAGTTCAAGTAAAGGCAAAAAATATATCTTTTGCAAAACTTGGAAACGAAGAGTGTGAAACATGTGAACAATTTAATCTCCACGCTCATACCAAAGAAAATATGGTAGATGATTGCGACATATGCATCTATTGGCAAAGTCATATTGAATTAGCCACAGAAAGTCGTAAACTTTATAGAAAAATGGTCGAAAGAAACGAAAATGGCCAATGTTTCTCTGCTGATTTAGAAAAAATTATTATGCTGCCACGAGCCAATAGTTTTAAGAAAGTAATTTTTACCAAACGTCTTACTGTGTACAACGAAAGCTTTGTGCCGCTTGAAAAAACATCTAAAACAAATCCTTTTGCCGTTCTTTGGCATGAGGGTATCAGTGGCAGAAATCAAGAGGACGTTGTAAGCACATTTTTTTCATTTTTTAAAAGGCAACGCGATTCAAAATCTTTGACTGTATGGCTGGACAACTGTTCCAGCCAAAATAAAAATTGGTGTTTCTATACTTTCCTAGTTTATATTGTTAATTGTGATGAAATTTCAGCTGATACTATTAATATAAATTACTTTGAACCTGGTCATTCATATATGTCAGCAGATAGTTTTCACCACCAGGTGGAATTATCTTTAAAAAAACAGGGAAAAACCTATGACTTGGCAGATTTTGTTCAGGCAGTTCAATTTTCAAACAGGGGAAAAGTCGACATAAAAGAAATGAAGCATAGTGACTTCTTTAAATGGTCAAACCACTCTTCTCAAAAAAAACTAAAGCAACCACATCGCCTATATTTGAAAAACATCGTTCAAGTAACTGCGACTCGAGGAAGTCACAACTTGCTATTTAAAACATCCTACTCAGAAATGGAGCCTTTTAATTGCCTTAACTTTTTGACTGAAAAAGTTATGAAAAATGGTTTAAAACTGCCAGATCATTTGAATCAGCCTTGTGGATTTCCTGTCGAAAAAAGGGACAATATACTAAAGAACCTTGAACAAATTTTGCCACAAAATAGAAAAGAATTTTGGTTAAATATACCTGTATCCACTTCTAAATAATATTCTTAATTTAAACAAAACTCAATATAATTATACTTTTCGTTTCAATATTTCCTTTCGTTTATAATAAAACCTTGTTTCTTATCAAAAATGTTTTTTATTCTCCTTTTTCATGGTATATTGTATGTATCATATTATAAAATAAGAAAATGCTTAGCAAAAACGCAGTACTGCATTCTTCCTAAGCAGGAAGAATTTAATTTATGTAGTATACTTAGAAAGAACGCAGTAGCATGAGTTTTTAGAGAAAATAAAATATTTTTTGTCAATCTTATGTATAAATATGAATTCTATGATATTTATTATCTATATAAAGTAGAAAACAACGAAAAATTCTAAATAGTTTTCAACGGCTAGACGTTTAAGCAAAAAGCGATTTTACTCAAATGCGATGCCTCTGCAGATACGGCGTTTTTCCTAAGCACGGCAGAATAATTGGGTGCGTTCGGACGACCATAGCGGCTGGCTGTCAGCAGAAATCGGCTGAGTGGTTGTATCCAGCCGTGATAGGGAAAGCTTAGTAAATCGTGAAAGCGTGAAGATAGGCCAGTTAATGAGTTTGGCTTGTATATGGATTTAATTTAAGCAAGCAGAACCTTTACTCATTATAGGCCAGGTGTTAATTTGATTTTGCTTCATTAGTGAACTTAATATCTCCAATTCAACTTTAAAATGGTTAGCAAATGTTCCAGTTGTAATGATGATCTTCTTGACAAGTTTGTCGCATGTGATAGCTGCCATGTTACTGTGCACCAGTCTGAACACTGTACTGGTTTATGCGCCTCTGAACTACGCGCTGTTGTTATCCAAAAAAGAACCTTAATGTATTTTTGTGCTGATTGTCGTTTATCTTTTAAAAGTGTACCCAAACTTATTAGGGAAATTGACAATTTTAAAAATGAACTTAGTGCTTTGAAACAGGACATGTTAAAACTTAAGGCTGAAAAAGGTGCTAATTCATTTTCTGTTGATGATGTGGTAAACGAGCTTCATGAACGGGAAAAAAGATCTAAAAACATCCTCATTTTTAATCTTCCTGAATTAAGTAACACTTCTGAAGATGCTTCTCAAGTAAAATCTATTTTATCAAAGGCCCATGCCTCCATCAACACAAATGAAGTCAAAATCTTACGCTTTGGAAATGTGAACAAGAATGGACATCGTCCCATTAAAGTAATTTTTTCTTCAGCAAGTGATGCTCTTCATGTTATTAAAAACAAACAAACAGTTAGTCGTGAAAAAAAGATATATTTTATTTTAGATCAAACCCCTAACCAAAGAAAGCTTTTAGATAGTCTTAGGTCCGAGCTTTCAGAGAGACAAAATGCTGGAGAGGTTAATCTCACGATTAAGTATTTCAATAACATACCTAAAATCATTCAAAAAAACCTTTAAACTCTACTGACTTGGGCAAGTTTACAGTCTATTACCAAAATGTCCGGGGTCTCAGAACAAAACTTACTGAATTAAGCCTCAATGTTTTTAATTGTACCTATGATATTATCATTCTTACAGAAACTTGGCTCAATAGTGACATTGCTGATGCTGAAATTGGTCTTGTCAATTACAATATCTATAGACAGGATCGTACACCTGCCTCTAGTTCATCTCTTAGAGGGGTGGAGTATTAATAGCTATTTTAAAGAAATATTCATCATTACGAATCCAATCTGATCCTTCTATTGAACAGCTGTTTGTACGGTTCCACGGCAAACTTATTCTGGGAGCTCTATACATTCCACCTCAATCTCCAGCCTACACCTATCAAGTTCATGCTGACCAACTGATGCTTCTAAGTGAACAGTTTTCATCCCTGAAATTTCACTTATTTGGTGACTATAATCTCCCCTCAGCTAGGTGGAGAGTTGAAGATTATTGCTCTTCTGCAACCTCACAAACTTCATCACCTCTAGCTGTAGTTGATGCCATTGAGGTTGTTTCAAATATGTGTGCTTATCATAATCTTTTTCAATGTAACTTTATATTTAATAGCAGGGGTGTTATTCTGGATCTTATCCTGGCCCCAGAAGAGCTTGTTATTTCTGAAGCTGACGATGCTCTGGTTTCACCTGACTCTCATCATCCTCCTCTGTTAACATCATTGCAGCTTAATGTTTTTGATAGGTCAATTTCTGGTAACGAATATTATTATGATTTCCGTAATGCAAACTTTCCAGCAATTCACCAATGTCTAGAATATATAGAATGGGATAACCTGTTTCGTGGTAGAGATCTTTCTGACATGATCGCTATGTTTTATGACATTATTTACTCTCTCATTGAACATTTCACTCCAGTTAAATATTTTAGTACTAAGAAATTTCCTTGTTGGTATTCTTCTGAGCTTAAGCAATTGTTAAAGGAAAAAATAAAAGCTCATAAAATTTATAAAACCTTAAAGACTCCTGAAAGCTATGCTGATTTTTGTTATCTGAGAACAAATTGTAAAAATCTATCTAAATGCTGTTATGACAATTACATACGTTTCACCGAATTTTCTATACAAAATAACGCAAGGCATTTTTGGAAATTTGTAGGTAGCAAGCGTGAAAACAATTGTATACCTGACTCAATGACCCTGAATGACTCTGTAGCTTCATGTGGCAATGATATTGCCAACTTATTTGCAGATCACTTTTCATCAGTTTATAGTGATATTACTTTAAATTGCAATGTTGACCATATTCAGTCTCAGCTCAATATCTCATCATATCGTATCCAGATTTCCAAAATTTACGAAAAGCTTTCATCATTAAGTGTCAACAAGGGTCCTGGGCCTGATGGTATACCACCTAATTTTCTTAAGGAATTCAGTTTTGTACTATCGCGACCTTTGTTTCATATATTTAATAAATCTTTGGATGTAGGTCAGTTTCCAGACTTTTGGAAACTTTCTTATGTCACACCAATATATAAATCTGGTAATAAATCTAATATTAGTAATTACCGCCCTATCTCTATTCTTAGTGTTATACCAAAGGTGTTTGAGAGTATTATAACTGATTTCCTCACCTTCGATAGCTCCGGGATCCTAAACTCTCAGCAATTTGGTTTTACTACAGGTAAGTCTGCTGAACTGAGTTTGTTGACCTATGTTGATTTTCTGTCTGAAGCCTTGGAGGAGGGACTTCAAGTTGATTCAATTTATACTGACTTTTCCAAGGCCTTTGACAGAGTAAATCATGAACTCCTGATTCAAAAGCTTAGCTCCTATGGCATAAGTGGACCTTTGTTGCAGTGGTTACAGAGTTATTTAACCGAAAGATTTCAACAAGTTCGAGTAAACCACTTTTACTCACAAACCTTTCCAGTTAAGTCAGGTGTACCACAGGGGTCCCATTTGGGTCCATTACTCTTTAATATATTTATTAATGATATTACCAACTGTTTTCACGATTGTAACGCCTTGCTATTTGCTGATGACTTGAAGTGCTTTAAAGTTATAAAAAATCATTATGATGCTGCCATATTGCAATCAGAACTGAATAACCTCTCTGCATGGTGTTCACTTAACGGTATGAACCTTAATTCAATCAAATGTCATGTAATTAACTTTAACCGTACTCACCACCCAATATTATCAAACTATTACATTGATGGCCAATTGCTCAACACTGTTAATAGAATCAAGGACTTGGGGATTACACTGGAAAACTCTCTTTGTTTCAATAATCACATCATCAATGTCATTCAAACATCTATGAAAATGCTGGGTTTTGTAAAAAGAACAACTCGTGATTTTACAAACATATCCAGTATTAGAGTTCTTTACTTCTCTTTGGTCAGGTCTCACCTTGAGTATTGTTCTTCAGTGTGGTCCCCACACTACTTGGTCTACATTAGGAAACTTGAACAAGTCCAAAATAGTTTCTTCCGTTACATTGCTTTTAAGCTTCATACCTATCAAGATTACGCTGTATGGCAGCATCAACTGCAGGTCCCTTCTCTTGCAAGCAGGAGAAAACAAAGGGACCTTTTGCTATTATTCAAGATCTTAAATGGTATATGCAGTTGTTCTCAACTACTTAATAAGATCGCACTGTTTGTACCACCTCGCACCACTAGACAAGTGCGAACATTTTATGTACCATTCCACAGGTTTAATTATTCACTTTTTTCATTCGTACCCAGAGTCTTGAATTTAGCAAACTCCCTTTGCAATTTACAACTGTTCGACAACTCCATCAGTCGTTTTAAAAGAAATTTAGATGGGATCAATATTTGAGTGAAGCGTCTGTAATTTGTTAACTTGGTTTTGTAATTTGTTAACTTGGTTTTATGATATTATTTCATAGTACATATTTACTTCTAATATTATATTTATATTTCTGTATGTCTGTTTTTTATATTATATTATGTTATTGTTTTTTTTTCTGTACACTATGTATTTTTGTAGAATTGGGCTTGCCCGTAAAATAAATAAATAAATCTCTCAGCGGCTGGCTTCCAGCGGTGACGTCTGACAGCTACTGCTGGCTCAGCTGTCCAGCCGCTGTGGTCGTCCGAACGCACCCATTAGCCATGTTTTTCATCAATACGGGTGTTTTTAAATAAGTATGGCAAACTTCAAGGGGTAATTCTACATGAAAAAATAATGACAGTTTGCTTTATAAACCTATGTCCACAAATGCTTTGTTTCTGAGATAGAGGGTGTTAAAATTTTTCCTACAAAATGACGATGTATTTATTGCTTATAACTGGTTGAGAGATGCTAATGAAATTTGGTGGGTTTTAAGACGTAGTTATTGTACATTTTTTCACATACAAGTAAGAATTTAATATTCACCATTGGCGTGCATACGGGTAATATGAGCTGTCATATTACCTGTATGCATGCTAATGGTGAATAGTAAATTCTTACTTGTACGTGAAAAAATGTACAATGACTACGTCTTAAAACACAGCAAATTGCATTTGCATATCTCAACCGGTTTTAAAGCAATAAATAAATTGTCAGTTTGTAAGAAAAATTTCAACACCCCCTATCGTGGAAAACCAAGCATTTGCGGACATACCGTTTATAAAGGAAACTGACATTATTTTTTCATGCAGAATTACCCCTTAAAGTTTGCCATACTTATTTAAAAACACCCTGCATTGATGAAAAACATGGCTAGTTGTTACAGTACCTAAATTTTTTATTATCCAACATAAGCGAATGAATCAAAAAACAAAATGTTGAGAAAACATGAGGCTATAGTTGGATTTTAATTTCAGTATTTTATAAATGCTAGAATATTCCATACGGTGATGCAAACTTTGAGAAAAAATCATAGTTTGATTGGTACACCTGGTATACAATGAAAGAGAGAGAGAGAGACATACTTTATTAATACAATGTACCAAAAGGCTATCGACTGAAGTCTTTCAGTCATATTTTTTTTTATTAAGCGCAACATGCCATGTAGGCCTATGGCTAACAGCCTACTAGTCTTTCAGCCAATACAATGAAAATTTAACTGTTTATCAACAATGCTATTACAGCGATATTGTTAAAGAATAAGGCTATAATATATTAAAAAAATCACTTAAATCAGACAGCAGGTTCAGGAAATTTGAGACATCAAAAATTACCTATTTTTAAGGTGTCCGGTTAATTTTGCACCCCAGTGTATATATGTTTTTGAAATAAATTTCTCCATCACGAAATTAATAAAAGCATATCCACATATCAATACAAATACAAAAGATACACCTAAATGTGTTCAATTTCGATGTAACATCACTGGTGAAATAGCCGTTAAAAGAGACAGTATGGACATATCTATGGGTTTTAATGAATATTTTGTTGAGAGTATTTCTAGTATTGTAAGTCATGCAGATTTTTTTAATGATTGGATAAATGTAAATTGTAATTTTTATTTGCCATTTGACAATTTTGTACAATTAACTTTGAAAGAGTTAGGTTCATTTATGAATGTGTTAGATAATAAATATTCTAACTATGAAATTTTAAATGGTAGAACATTAAAGGAAATTTATGAGACAATTGGTCACATCATACTAAACTTAATTAATACGTCACTGGATGCTGGTAAGGTGCCAAATCAGCTTAAAACTAGTACAATTATTCCTATCCAAAAGATCAGTAATACAAATAAGGCTGAGGAATTTAGACCTATTAATACATTACCAACAATTAAGAAACTCCTGGAGCTAGTTGTTTATGAGCAATTAATGGAACATGTAAAAGGGAATTCAATTTTAATAGAAAATCAATCTGGGTTTAGAAAGAACCATTCTTGTGAAACTGCATTACAACTAACAATCTGCAAGCTAAAGAATGATATAAAAGATGGTAAATATACTATTGGAGTTTTTTTGGATCTGAAAAGAGCTTTTGAAACCATTGATAGAAACATTTTATATACTATTGGAGTTTTTTTGGATCTGAAAAGAGCTTTTGAAACCATTGATAGAAACATTTTATTTAAAATTGAACAATATGGAGTTTCCGGTAAGGTTTTAAGTTGGTTTGAAGATTATCTAAGCAATCGCAGGCAAAAAGTATGTTTTAATAATACAGTATCGACTGAGAAAGACATTTTGGTAGGGGTACCTCAAGGTAGTGTCCTTGGACCACTCCTCTTCATACTGTATATAAATGATATAGATTTGTTTTTGGATTGTGAATTTATCAATCTTTTTGCTGATGATACTTTGATAGCATGTAGTGATGTTAAGTTAGAGAATGCTGTAGAGAAGATGAACAGAACACTTGATCGAGTTAATAAATACCTCAACATGAATAAATTAAAACTAAATATTGATAAAACCAAAGCTGTTATTTTTACTACTAAATATAAGTATAGTTTAATAAATTTAAATCTGATTAATTTACACATTAACAATGAAGAGATCAAAATTGTAAAAACGGCAAAATATTTAGGTTTTCAGCTTGATAACGTGCTGTCATTTGATTGACATTTTGAGTATATAAGTAAAAAATTTCAAAAAAATTGTACTTTTTCACCAGAATAGCTCAAAATCTGTCTACTGAGACTAAAGTAACTGTATATAATACAATAATACAGCCACACTTTGATTACTGTGCATCGATTGTATATTTATTCAGTCTTAATAAAATTAGTCAGTTACAAAAACTTCAAAATAGAGGGATGCGCATCATATTAAGAACTAGTAGAATAACGCCAATATTGATTATGTTAAAATCACTTGAATGGTTGTCAGTTCGTCAACGTTTGCATTACCTAACCATGGTTTTTGTGTATAAAATATTGAACTCGTTGGCTCCATCTTACTTTCAAAAATATGTTTCTTTTCAGAGAGATGTACATGATTATAATACAAGGGGTACAAATAATCTACATATTGTTGAGTTTAAAAATAGCTTTATGATGAATTCTTTAATTTGCAAAGGGTTTAGAGAATATAATGAACTACCTCTCGATTTAAGAACTTGTAGAAACATTAATACATTCAAGTACAGTTTAAAAAAATATATTATAGAGAATAGGATGTGTTGAATGTATTTGTGTTGCCTTGTATGTATACTTATTGTGCTTACATTAATCGAATTGGTATTTTATTCAAATGTTTGTGGCTTTCGATATTGACATTTTAAATTAGTTTTAGTTTTTTACTTTTTAAATTATGTTATGGACTATATCAATACTTGTATTGTTTTGACTATATGTACTTTAGCATGTTTATATTAGGTTATCCTATTTCAAATAAAGTATTATATTATCAATACACAATAATCAAGAATATCTGCCAATGTGTTAAAAGTTTCTCATATAACTTTCATGATAAGGAACTTTCAAGAAAAAAGACCTCTCTACTCTTGGCATGACAAAACTCAAAAAGTCATTTAGGCAGATACAGTAAAACCTCCGTTAACTGAAACCCTTTTAACCGAAACATCGCTTAACCGAAATCGCTGACAGTTACAAAAAGTTCGTCAATAAAAAGTGAATTTAAAAAAAAGCAATAAAATTAAGGAAAATGAACATGTTTAGACTGTTTTTTAAAGAAATCTGCTATTTTCTTCTGTGTTTTTTTGATAAAGATGTTTTGCAGCTATATCTCTCCAATACCATGTAATTTGATATAAGAAGAATACAAAAAACAATGATATTTTTAACCGAAATTCTTGTTATCCGAAACGGCCTTCCCCCAATTATTTCGGTTAACGGAGGTTTCACTGTATGTGACATACATAACATAAACATACCGTCCTCAAATGTTTAGTATACATAAAAATACAAAAGGACTGTACTGAAAAGTAAAAATACCACTTCTAAACTACTAATTTTTTAATGATTCTTAAAAATGTTTTCAAAATGGGCAAAATTTCTTTCATTGTTCTTTCTTATTATCACTGGAACATTTATTTTCTGTGTGCTCAAATATCTACTAAACTATAATACTATTGTAATTATAAGATTGTTATAAAAACTAAATAAAACACCCATAAACATTGTAGATAATAAGATAAAAATATTTCTACCACCCTAAAAGTAACAGCATTTTTACTATATATTTTCAATACTAATTTTACGAAATATACCACATGTCTTTTGAGATTTTCGTCTCTAAACATTTTGGAATCTATTTTCTAAGATTTATGATGAACTATTAAAATAAATGTCTCAATATCCTACCTGACTGATGTTTAGTCAAAGCACCCACTGTCAAAATGGTCCAATTATTTTCTTCGATTACTTCATCAAAAACGTTAGATATCAATTACACTGTTGTTAATAATAAATAGGGGCTCCAGAATTTAATATTACTAATCACTACACTGCTTTACAATAATTATATTTTTATATTGTACACTGAATTACGGATCCACAAAGCCTTAGAATAAATAACGACAAAAAGTTGACATGTGACAGCCTGACAGCTTAAAATTACATCACAGAACTACCAACCAACATTTAGTAGGAATTTTAATTCTATGCTTTGTTTTTAAACCAGGAGTAAAATAAAAAGACAGATTTACACCCAAGAAAGTTACTAGAAAAATCACCAAATACATCTTCTTTCTTGGTTGATCATGTCGGCCTTCGATGGTGATCCATAATAGACCAGGACGGATCTGTGAAAAAAGGTATATTTTTAGATGTGCGAGGTGGCAGGTGGCATTCGGATTTTTGCAGATAAAGTTAGGTGACAGCTTCAATAATAATAATTGACTTATGCTCCTTCTCAAATATGCCCGGAACATTAATAAAAAAATTAAAATATGTAAAAATTTCGAAACATCGATTTTTTTTCTACTTTCTATGATTATAACTTTAAAACGATTCATTTTGGAAAAAAGTCGTGGGGAAATAAAATAAAGATAATTGAATTTTGTATCATATACGTCTGGTTAAAAAGTCTTAAATTATTAACCTTTCTGCAAAATAGCAATAAATACAAAATAAGGGGGCAAAATAGGCCTGTTTTTATTCAATGTTTTTCAACCACTTTGGTTGCACTTAGAACCCTCGTAATTCGCTTAGAAAATTCTTACAACATACTTAAATCGTCAGCCCAAATTTCATTAAATTCAACTTAACAGATTTTGCATAATAATTTTGCAATCTAAATATTTTTAAAAAGTTCAATTTTTTAAAAACTTTCTAACAAAAAGTAGACCTATTAGAAGTTTTCTAATTTTTTTCATATAAAGAGGCGCTCTATCCATCTAATACACTTTACAGAACTAAAATTGGATTATTTAAGCGGCCTCAGCACTGTTTTAAAGTTATAAACAATTTTTTGGCTTATAAACAAATACAGTGAGGACGTCTAAGTTGAAATAAATTCATTTTTCAGTTATTTATCAAATAACCATTTTTTTTTTCTGTTTTAGGACAAGGGACCGTTCAAGTATTACGTAACGCAGGTTGGGGGGGGGGGGGTCAAAAATCTTCAAAAATTGCGTTACGCAATAGTTAAACTCCCATAAGAGCGTGTTACGTAGCGGGGGGTTAAAAATCTTCAAAAATCGCGTTACGTAATACTTGAACGCTCCCCAACAGTAAAATCTATTTCAAATTAAATAAATTATATACTTTCTTCTTTTTGTCTCAATTAATTAAAAAAATATTTTTTTGGGCACCCTGTATAAATAATTATGTTAATGTCTATGTTAATGAATAGAGAATTGAATAACTTTTCGAATAAGCTAGCACACGACCCCTATTCTCATTGAAGAAAATCATCAATTACGTCATCACACCCAGATGGATGACGTCACTAATATATGATATATATATATATATATATATATTTCCCAACCCGAAATGGTGGATGTGTGAATTGTTCGTAAGGGGATTTTTCCACATTCTCTATTTCATCTGTTTGATTTCGTACGAGTGGTCGTCAAACCATTAACCTTGGATCTTTTGATCACTGAGTGTGTTTCAAGGATCTACATCTCATGTTTTTAAACATATATTTTACTTACTTTAAGTAATTAGGGAATTAAAACTTGAGACTGTCATTGTCGGACTTGCCGTAGATTTACGCACCTTCTATGTCTAGGTCTCGAATGTTGTTTTTTGATTGGAATGTGTCTAAAGATATTCAACCTCTCATCTTTATTGATAAGCCCAGAGAGGTTGAAGAGGGCGAAACACATTTCTAAGAACTGGTGTTTGGATCTTTGATTCTATTCAAAAAATTTTTCCCAACCCGAAATGGTGGATGTGTGAATTGTTCGTAAGGGGATTTTTCCACATTCTCTATTTCATCTGTTTGATTTTATATATATATATATATATATATATATATATATATAGTGGTTTGAAGTTTCAGCAATTCGGTCATGTGAAATAAAAGTCTATTTGTTATTTCTCAATATTTCGTCACACTTTTGTGACTTCTTCAGGAGAAAACTGTATTTATTAAGATTAGAAATTAACAAAAGCTAAATATTTAATTACTTACAACTATAAGAGTATTAATTTAGATTTTTTTAACATATCGTAAGACTAATCTTAATAAATTTACAGTTTTCTCCTGAAGAAGTCACAAAAGTGTGACGAAATATTGAGAAATAACAAATAGACTTTTATTTCACATGACCGAATTGCTGAAACTTCAAACCACTATAACACAGTACGGTCGAAAATATTTGTACAAATATATATATATATATATATATATATATATATATATATATATATATATATATATATATATATATATAGTTATTTTTTTTATATCTTATCGACCGTTTAGTAAGTAAAAAAGGTGTTTTTTTATCAGGTTTTGCGGTCAAAAATTAAAACGATTCTATTTTCTCGAAAACTCTATATTTCGCCAATGGTTATTGGCTTCCTCAGGAGTACACTAAAATTTCAATAAGAAACAAATAATAATTAAAAAATACTTACAAAAAAATCAAAACTTACAGAGCGGAATCGTTAAGCTACATTCCAACACATTATATTATTAATTTGGAAAACTATTAACTATTTTTTTTTTATGTTCTTAAATAAATTTATTAGAGAGGTATTTTTTGATGTTATTTTGAAAATTATATTTGACGTTACTTTGAAGTTTTTAAAATATTGCAATATATATATTTTATATATATATATATATATATATATATATATATTATATATAAATATATATGCCAAAAAATTATAATTTAAATATAAAAATCGACCTGTTTTGGGATTCATCTTCAGAGTCGCCCATTCTCGAGAAAATGAATTTATTCCAACTCAAACATCCTCACTATAAGCCAAAAAGTTGTTTATAACTTTAAAACAGTGCTGAGGCCGCTTAAATAATCCGATTTTAATTCTGTAAAGTGTATTAGATAGGTAGAGCGCCTATTGATACGTAAAAATTTTTGCAAACTTCTAAATGGTCTACTTTTTGTTCAGAAAGTTTTTAAAAATTTTGAACTTAAAAAAAATTTGATTGCAAAATTATTGTGCAAAATCTATTATGTCGATTTTAATAAAAGTCGGTGGACGGATTAAGTATGTTGTAAGAATTTTCTAAGCGAATTACGAAGGTTTTAAGTGCAACAAAAGTGGTTGAAAAATATTGAATAAAAACAGGCTTATTTTGCCCCCTTATTTTGTATTTATTGCTATTTTGCAGAAAGGTTAATAATTTAAGATATTTTAAACCAGTCGTATATCATACAAAATTCAATTATATTTATTTTATTTCCCTACGACTTTGTTCCAAAATGAATCGTTTTAAAGTTATAAGCAATGAAAATAGAAAAAAAAACGATGTTTTTCGAAATTTTTAAATATTTTAATTTTTTTATTAATGTTCCGGACATATTTGAGAAGGAGTATAAGTCATTAATTATTATAATTACTGAAGTTGTCACCTAATTTTATCTGCAAAAATCCGAATGCCACGTCTCACATCCACCTCAAAACAGATCCGCCCTGGTCTATAAAAAATATATTATATTATACCAAACAATACGTCGCTAAAGAGATCTAACAACCACTATTTTTTATACAGTATGGTGCAAATGAAAGGAATAAATTCGTTATTTCGTAAATCGGCGACTTTAAGGAGAAATACCGAAACAGGTCGACTTTTATTTTTAAATTATGATATTTTGGCATATATCGTACGAGTGACGTCATCCATCTGGTCGTGATGATGTAATCGATGATTTTTTTAAATAGTAATAGGGGTCGTGTGCTAGCTCATTTGAAAGGTTATTCAATTATCTATTCAGTAGTATAAACATTAACATAATTATTTATATAGGCTGTTCATAAAGATTTTTTTGAATTAAATTAATTAACAAAAAAAGAAGAACGTATATAATTTATTTACTTCAAAGTACATTTTACAGCTGTCAGAAAACAGAAAAAAATGTTAATATCACAAATAAATATTGATTTTCGCTTAAATTAAATGTTCAAACTTCCAATAAGAGGCAGGTTGCTGACGGGAGCTGGCTTGAACATTGAATTTAAGCGAAAAGCAACGTTAATTTGTGAAATAAATATTTATTTCTGTTTTCTGGCGACAATAAAGTGTATTTTGAATTAAATAAATTACACACGTTCTTCTTTTTTTGTTAATTAATTTAATTCAAAAACAAAAATTATAAACAGTTTGTATACATAATTAAGTTAATGTTTATATTACTGAATAGAGAATTTAATTACCTTTCAAATGAGGTAGCACACGACCCCTATTCCCATTTAAAAAAAATCATAGATTACGTCATCACGGCCAGATGGATGACGTCACACGTAAGATATTAAGCCAAAATATCACAATTTAAAAGTAAAAATGACCTGTTTCGGGATTTTTCCTTAAAATTGGTTTACAAAATAACGAATTTATTCAGTGATTCAAATCACTGATTCAAATAAAAAAGTGAAAAAAGTGAAAAAGTTTTTATATTTACTTACATATTATATTAACCTTTGGGCTTAAAATAATGAACAGGAATGAAAGGTAATTTAAATGTCTTCCAGTATAATATTATAAAGTGTGCCGATCTGTTTAGCTAATGAATTTGATTTTTGATTCAATCTCACGTGTAGGCCAAATTCAACTAAAATAATTAAACTCTTTGCGTAATAAAATAATGAATACTTAAATTTTATTGATGGCCTGTATGTTGAAGCTTACAAATTATAGGAAATCTTTAAGTTTGTCAAAAATAAAAAGAGATGGGTATAAGAAACCCTAATATAATTTGAAAACTAAGTAAATTTGCCATAAGACAGACTAATAAAATGGAGGGTGCATAATTTAAAAAAGTATGCTGTTGCACCTTTTTAATGTGCTAATAGAACAATCTAATATTTTTACTATCCTGTAAAACATTTGGTTGTATTAAATATCTGTTTAAATAGAAATAGTCATATATATATAGGGACCAAAAACAACTTCATATTTACCTAACGTCTGTAACTAGAGATTATTCGTAGATATTTATTTTTTTTAAGACATGAAATTTTTGAAAAATTGGAATAAATTTAAACACCCTGTATTTAGGTATAGGAACCCTATACTTTACTTTTTAAGGACAGTTTAGAAATGTCATGAAATATAAGGTATTTCATAAGAAAAAAAAAATAACTTCAATTCACATACTCCAGTATGTAACCCAATACTCTGGGTATTGTGAATGAGAGGGAGTAAAAAGGTAAAATTGAGATAGAAGTAGAAGAGGGAAGTTATTGAAGATATTAATTAAGAAGGACTTAGCTCAGAAGACTAACTTAAATAGGCAGAGAGACACTAAATCTCAAGTGGGAAGTTCGGGCTAGCTTTTTTACACTAAATATTGGTTTTGAAATATGAAACAAAGATATTGGAGGATGATATAGTATATACAAAAAAGCAAATGAGGCCTTTTCTTAATACAAAAACTCAATGCGACTAGATGAGACACTGGAAATAAAAGGGTACGAACAGTACGATAAGTGAAGAAGAAGAAAATGGGCGCCAACTCGGGCTATCTTGGCCTAGAATTTGAAAAGCTAATTTTACTTTACCTTTAGCGAAGAAAACTACCTTCTGGGCCTAGAATTTGAACAGCTCGAGATTTTTGTAACGAACAACAAGAAATCAAATAAATAAGTGACACTGGAGACAATTTCCTGAAACAACGCAAAAATTCAATATTTACCTTGTAATGCTATGTTATGTACTGTAGTAAGAACTGAAATAAAAGGCAAAATACTATTGACAAATATATTTATAATAAATATACTAAATAACATCAAAATAGCTTTTACTTATATATGTATCATAGTCTGGGCTGATTATCGGAGAATAGGCCATTTTTGGGAAAAGTTATTTACCAGCAATTTTATTGCTGGAATCGAATTATAAGATCCAATATATTAATAATATAGGTATGCAAAGTCCTCAGATAGTGTGCTACTTTTTTTTGTAAACAAAATGGCGCCCGAAAATCGTGTTTTTTTTAATTATTCCCCTATAACTCCGAAGATTTTAATTTTACAACAAAAACTTTCAAATAAAAATTCACCGTGATTAAATTCTGCATAGAGACGTGTTTTTCCCGATCTGCTCCAATGAAAATTTTCCTCGGAAAATGCGGGTCTTCCCAACAAAATCTTTAATTTTCAAATAAAGTTTTAGATAAGTAATTATCTACCAATATTTAAATAATTTGGTGACTTAAAAGCCTTCTTGGTTTAGATTATAGTTCCAGAAGCTGATGTAAATTAAATGAATATTTTAGCAACAATTCAATTGTTAATTAATAATTTACGGTCGCAATAATAACCAAAATAATTAAATTGATTAAATTAAATTAAATTATTAAATAATAATTAATTAATAAAATTAATTAATAAAAAAAATAAAATAAAATAAATAATTAAATTAAATAATTAAATTAAACTGATCAAACTTTGAAATCTTATAAACATGAGATGCCTTTTTAACATTTTGTTGACAAAATAGACATTTTTTATTTTTTTGCATAATCTTTAAATGTTTAAAAAAAATAGTTATAAACAAATTAACGTTTCTCAGAAAGTTTTTATTATATTGTAATTTTAAAAAATAACTAAAATGCGCATTTCAAATATCTTGAAAATGAATACTTTAAAACTTTTTTGCAACCATTTACAAAAAAGTTATGAAACAGCAAAATAAACATACGATTACTACAGTGTTTATATATTTTTTTAATTCTTTCAAAGCGTAGAAGTGAGTATAATGTACAAGCTAATTATTTACAAAAAAATACCGATTATCAATTTAATGGTTATATTTTAATTAAAGATTATAAATATATTTTTTTGTAATTTACACTCGCGGAAGTAGAATAATACAGCACTGTAGCTGAAATTTTCACTCGGAGCGACGACCGGCCGCGCGAGACGTACACTTTTATAAATAATATATGCTGCGTGTCAGTCGCTTCGATTGAACATTTTAGCTCCGACTCTGTATCAGGCCTACTTTTGCGCTAAAAATTACAAAAAGAAGTATTTTTAATCTTCGATTAAAATATAACCATTGCACTAATTTTTGACATTCTTTGTGAGTAATTAGATTGTACCATAGACTCACTTTTAAGCTTTGAAACAATTAAAACAAATTATAAACAACGGAGGTTTCGTATATTTACTTTGCTGTTTCATAGCTTTTTTGCAAATGGTTGAAAAAAATTTTTAAAGCATTCATTTTCAAGACCTATGAAATACGCAATTTGTGTATTTTATAAAATTAGAATATAATAAACAATTTCTGAGCAATGTTAATTTTTTTATAACAATTTTTTTAAACATTTAAAGATTATGCAAAAAAATGAAAAATTTATATTTTGTCGACAAAATATTAAATAGGCATCACACCTTTATAATCTTTCTAAGTTTGATCAATGTCTCATGATTATTTTGGTTGTTATTGCGACTGTAAATGTTTAATTAACAATTGAATTGTTGCTAAAATATTCGTTTCATTTTCACCGGCTTCTGAATTTATAATCTATACCAAGAAAGCTTTTATTTAACCAAGCTATATAATTATTGCTAAATAATTATAGGCCCAACAAATTTATTTGAAAATTCGAGATTTTGTTGGGAAAACCCACATTTTCCGAGGAAAATTTTCGTCGGAGCAAATCGGAAAAAACATGTTTCTATGTAGAATTAAATTGGGGTGAATTTTTATTTGAATTATTTGAGTGTTTTTGGTGTAAAGTTAAAATCTTCGGAGTTATAGAGCAATAATTGAAAAAAATACGATTTTTCGGCGCCATTTTGTTTATAAAAAAAGTAGCACACTATCTGCGGACTTTGCATACCTATATTAATAATATATAGGATCTTATAATTCGATTTCAGCAATAAAATTGCTGGTAAATAACTTTTCTTTGTACTTTACTAATTAGACCAGCGTATTATAACTATTTTTTTTTTAAATTTAAAGATTATGCAAAAAAAAAGAAAAATTTATATTTTGTCGATAAAATATTAAATAAGCATCTCATCTTTATAATCTTTATAAGTTTGATCAATGTATCATGATTATTTTGGTTATTATTGCGATCGTAAATTGTTTATTAACAATTGAATTGTTGCTAAAATATTCGTTTAATTTTCACCGGCTTCTGGAATTACAATCTATACCAAGAAAGCTTTGATGTCACTAAGTTATTTAATTATTGAGTAATAATTACTTACCTAAAACTTTATTTGAAAATTAGAGTTTTTGTTAGGAAAACCCGCATTTTCCGAGGAAAATTTTCGTCGGAGCAAATCGTGAAAAACATATCTCTATGCAGAATTTAATTGCGGTGAATTTTTGTTTGGGTGTTTTTGTTGTAAAATTAAAATCTTCGGAGTTATAGAGAAATAATTGAAAAAAATACGATTTGTCGGCGCCATTTTATTTATAAAAAAAGTAGCACACTATCTGCGGACTTTGCATAACTATATTATTAATATATAGGATCTTATAATTCGATTCCAGCAATAAAATTGCTGGTAAATAACTTTTCCATGAATTTTGCTAATTAGCCCAGAGTATCAGCATACAGTAATATAAACAATAGTGGTGTAGAGATAGATACGGCCAAAAGACAACTAACAAGTAACAAAAATCACCACTATTGTGCCAAGTAAACAAATATTAGTAAGATTCAATAATCAAGTCCGGGAGAATAGCCAAATGTTAGTATATAAATAATGGTCCTGGGACTGACAAGTGTCCAAGTAGCTAACGTTCCAGATCTATGTGCTCGTAGTATACTTACAACATAGATACTGGAGATATACAGAAATGCTCCTTTTTTGGAGCACCTTGTATAATTCCATTATTTTTAAATTCTAGTGTTATACGTCCCTGTATATTCCTACGAAGAAAAAACTGTCAATATTAATTAAGTAGTTTCCATATAAGAAAACCGACGCGTATAGGATGGGCCACCCAGGGCCTATTTTACCACTAGGCCCGTGAGGCACCTGCCTCGGGCCCGCATTTTAATGGGGCCCGGAAAGATAACAAAAAAAAATTTAATTGCAATAACAGCATACATTTTCAAAATTCTTTCATTTTACGAACAGGAAATGATATATTATGATACAATAAGAGTTGTACTCATAAACCATTAACCGTTCTTATAAATTTTTTTAAAAGGACATGAAAATTTTAAAATAAATAGTTTGTACACAGAATGTAGTACCTACCTAATAAAAGATAGCGGCTTAAGTTTTGTCACGTTTTTTCCTTGAATATAAAGGTTCTCCAATATCTGCAGTTTATACAGTAGGTAAAATTTTTTATTTTAGACGGTCAATTTTGCTATTGTAAAATTAAAGCCGTGAAAACACGTGTCTTTGTGAATAAGTACCGTGCTTTGAAAATGCCGAAAATAAACAACTGTGTTTCAACTTTGATAGATTTGATACAACCTTCTTTCAAAGAGCCATCTGTGGATGTGGATAAAGTTTATTGCTTATTTTGTGACAAAACCATAAGTACATATACCCTATTCCACGAACATACGCCTGTTTTGGATTAGTTCGACAACGAATATTTTACTGTGCAAAATAATAAGAACGAAAGTAAATTGCAAATTACATTGTTGTTTATTGGAACAATTATTAGCGCCATTTACTTTCGTACTTCTTATGTTGCACAGTAAAATATTCGTTGTCGAAGTAATCCAAAACAGGCGTATGTTCGTGGAATGGCCTCATACTTATTATTTGTTATTTTATTTTAAATATTTACACGGTGGTACAAACAAAGACTTTAAAAATTGAGAATATTTTTTAATAAAATTTCCACGAGGAAATTAAATTCTTGTTGTTAATAGGATGTTTAAAATTTTCCTGGATTTAACTTCAGGCAACATATAACTTTGCTCCATGTGGGTTGCAGTTTCCAGAGGATGATAGAACCTCTATCGATGGACTTTATATGGCAACAGTTGCCACTGTTTTATATTACTATTATACTATTTTATCCAAACATGTTACATGTTTAGCGTATGGAATATACAGAGTTACAGAGGAAACAAGAAAAAAATTTTCACTAGTTAACAGTTTAATAACAAGTGTCAAAAGATATTCCTGAAATCACCTGTAGGAATACAATGTTATATGCTTCCTGCTGTTACACTGCCACCGCAACCCATTTTAACACGATGGGGAACATGATTGGAAGTTGGAAGCAGCTAATTGCTATGTTGATCATTTTGGTAATTTGAAAAAATTAATTAACCTTTTAACGGATGATAGTTGCCAATCTCTATTGGAAACTAAGCAAGCATTCCAAAATAACATTCTTCTATAACTATAGTTTTGTTCAGAAAACTATACAGGTACCCAATTAGAATCCTCCAAATTATCATAGTACATAGATAGTGCAGTTTTAATAAAATAATTTAAATCATTGTGTCGAAACGTTAAAGGTAATATTTAAAAAGAAATTTTCCAAAAATTTGACGCATCCATGAAAAAAAAACAGTGGTTACCAGGTTCTTTCTGAAGTGATTCAAGTACTAGGTGGACATTTTCCGAACCACTTAATTTAGAACCAACTATTATCGTAAATTTGAAAAATGCCCCAGTTACAACAGTTGATGTCGAAAAATCTTCTATTAAGCCATAAGTTTTTGTTAGAAAATTTTGAACAGCATTTGATAATTTATTGTTACCAAAATTCGAAATAATATTATTTGTTAAAATACTTAAATATTTAATTACACAAACTTAGTTTGTCAAATACACACATCCATAATTAATATAACATGTGAAGATATTGTAAATATTTTTGTAAAAAAAAATATTGTAAATATTTTTTTTATTACATGATGCTGATGTTGAAAAGTGGAATCTACATTTTAAACAACTTTACAGCACATCTATTATCTTACAAAATCCGCAAAGTATCATTACCTTTTTGATTGAAAATAACACCATATCGACGTAGACACGTTGCTTAAAATTTATTTAACCCATTATTCCCATTAGCAACACTTTAGGGGAAAGTACAGAAAAGAGTAAAGTCGTATTTAATAAATTCTCCAAATCAACAAAGTCTGCTTTCTTTGGCCATTTTAAATATACAGTGAGGACGTTTGAGTTGGAATAAATTCATTATCTCGAGAATGGGCCAAGTTGGAGAGAAAACCTGAGATAGATCGATTTTTATTTTTAAATTATGACTTTTTGACATATATATCATACTAGTGACGTCATCCATCTGGGCGTGATGACGTAATCGATGATTTTTTTGAAAATGAGAGTAGGGGTTGTGTGATAGCTCATTTGAAAAGTTATTCAATTCTCTATTCAGTAATATAGACAATAACCTAAATTTTTAAACCTAAATGGAAGACGTCATATATGCCAAAAAGTCATAATTTAAAAATAAAAATCGACCTGTCTCAGGATTTCTCTCCAAATTCACCCATTCTCGAGATAATGAATTTATTCCAACTCAAACGTCCTCACTGTATAATAAGTATAGAGACAGTGTTTTTGTTATATTTTAGTTGCAGGTAATTTCTGTATATATTTTAGTATATGTTAATTAAATTTTTTTATTGTTATTTATAATGTACCAGTAATGTACTATATACCTATTCAATTTTACTCATGTTTAATAATTTATATAAACAATTAAACAATGTGTAATTGTAAGTCCTACTGCAACTATATTCCTTTATAAGAGAAAATTCTCTACTCTATTAGTCGGATAATATTAAAAAAGTTACCTGTTACCTGAAAAAGTTATTATTATTATTATTGTTATTAAATTATATTTAGGGGCCCGAAAATTGTGTAGTGCCTCGGGCCTGATTTGAAGTAAAATAGGCTCTGGGGCCACCCTGTATACTGATTTCTCCAAAATATTTTTTTTTTCAGTTATCCAGATTAAATAAATCCACAGCTTGAACGTGTTCTATTTACTGTTAACTGTATCATGGTTGCTAAAGAGGAGCACACCCAAGTTTTTAATATACTCCTGCTCAATGATGTGAGAGACTTTCATGCTTTTCTGTCTTATATCATTGAATTTATGAATTGAATAATACATAATTATAAGCGTCCACTCGACTTTTTGACTCGAAGCCAAATAATCTCACATCATACAGGTCTATGCACCAACTGCAGATGCAGCAGATGAAAAAGTGGAAAACTTTTATAGTGAAATCAAAGAATTGCTTAAATTGACAAAGAAACATGATGTTAACATAATTATGGGAGATTTTAATTCCAAAATAGGGAAAGGCAGCTTTGAAGACGTAGTTGGACCTTATGGTCTTGGAACAAGGAACGAAAGGGGTGACCGACTTGTACAATTTTGTCAGGAAGAAAACATGAGAGTTACCAACACATGGTTCCAACTCCACCCCCGTCGCCTTTATACTTGGAAATCTCCAGCCGATAGAGCTCAGAACATAATAAGAAATCAGATAGACTTCATTCTCATCAACGGTAGATTCAGCACAACTGTCAAAAGAGCTTGCACATACCTGGAGCAGATGTGCCTTCTGACCATGTACTATTAGTGCCGTCATAAAGATCGCTCTTTCATGCAAAAACAAGCCTGAAACTCAACAACAGATCGCATTGGATAAACTGAAAGATCCAATGATACAAGCAGAAATAAGTAATGAAATAAACACACAAATTCAAATATTGACGACAAACATTACCGAAGATCTAACACCAACATTGAATACGATTACACGTGCTGTAACAGACATCATGAAAAGCAACTTGGGGTACAAACCAAAGAACAAGAAGCAAAAATGGATGACAGAAGAAATACTATTACTAATGGATGAACGACGACGACACAAGAATGACCCAGATGGCAGCAATATTATAAAAACATTAACAGGCAAATAAAAGCAAAGATAAGAATAGCAAAAAAATGAATGGCTTAAGCAACAATGTATCAATCTAGAACATTTACAACGACAGCACGACGATCGGAATTTACATAAAAAGCTTAAGGAGACTGCTGGAATATACAGAAAACGAAGACCAACTATTACAGTTAATCAGGATAACCAGGTAGTGCTAGGTGAAAAAGAGAAAATTCATATATGGGAAAACTATATCCAGGAGCTCTTTCATGACGAAAGACCCATAAGTGAAGTTTATACAGACGACCAGCTGACTGGCCCTTCAATCACTAAAGAGGAAATAGAAAAGGCAATATTATATTCAAAAAACAATAAGGTATCTGGACCTGATGAAATCCCTTCAGAAATACTCAAACTACTAGATGAAAGGGGAATTTCAGCACTACATAAAATATTTAATTTTATTTATGAAACTGGTTGCTATCCTCAGCAGTGGTTGCTCTCTACATTTATTCCCCTACCCAAAAAAGTCAATGCAAAAAGATGTGAGGATCACAGACTCATTAGACTAATGAGTCACACTTTAAAAATATTCTTAAAAATACTACATCAAAGATTATACAAAAAATGTGAATGGGACATCAGTGATTCTCAGTTTGGGTTTAGGCAAGGTTTGGGAACAAGAGAAGCAATAGTAGCAACACAGGTGTTGGTCCAAAATTGTTACGATCAGAAGAAGGACGTATTCCTGTGCTTTTTAGACTACGAGAAAGCGTTTGATCGTGTCCAACATCACAAGTTAATGCAGATCCTCAAGAAGCTTGATATAGACCAAAAAGACATAAGATGCATTGAAAACTTGTACTGGTATCAGGCAGCACAATTAAAAATAGACAATTCTATATCCAAATCCATACATATAAGAAGGGGTGTTCGGCAGGGATGTGTGCTTTCCCCTCTTTTATTTAACATTTATTCGGAAGCCATATTTCAAGAGTCTTTGGAAGATGCAGAGATGGGAATCAAAGTGAATGGAGTATTGATCAACAACATACGATATGCTGATGATGCTGTCTTAATTGGCGACAACATAGCAGATCTTCAACAACTTGTCACTATAATCGGAGAATACAGTAAGCGAATGGGATTAGAGATTAATACCAAAAAGACCAAATTCATGATCATCTCCAGAAACTTAAATGCATTTGAAAACTCCACCATAACACTGAATAATAAGTCCATTGAGAGAGTGAGCAAATTCAAACACCTAGGAACGTGGCTTTTTGAAGACTGGGCATCGGACAGGGAAGTAAAATGTTGCATTGAGCAAGCTCGACAAGCTTTCGTAAAATTCAGGAAGGTACTGACCTGCTCAGAGTTCGACCTTACACTGAGACTGGTTTACTAAATGCTACGTGTGGTCTGGGCTGCTATATGGCATAGAGGGCTGGACACTCAAAACGAGGGATATAAACAGATTAGAAGCCTTCGAAATGTGGCTTTATCGCCGTATCCTAAAGATACCATGGACGGCGAAAGTCACAAATGTTGATGTCCTTAAAAAAATCAACCAAGAACGTCAGCTTTTCGAAAACATCAAGAAAAGAAAAACGGCGTATTTGGGTCACATAATGCGAAACGAAAAATACCAGTTCCTTCAACTTATAATTCAGGGTAAAATTGAAGGCAAGAGAGGAATAGGACGCAAGAAAATGTCCTGGCTCCGAAACATAAGGCAATGGACAGGGATTAACGACATACAATCTCTGATACACATTGCAAGAAACAGAGAGTTAATGGAAAATGTGATCGCCAACATCCATTAGTGGATTTGCATTTGAAGAAGAAGAAGAACTCGACTTTTAAACCGCCGCGGCAGAGCGCCGCCGCACTGTATGGTTGGTATAATCTCGATATTATACTTAACCGCAACACTAAAATTTTTTGTTTGTGCCGTCAGGCTCCACGTGCAGAATCTCAATGTTAATGTGAATTATATTTAACTCACTGAGCGACTGGGCCAAACAAGGCGCGAGTTAAATACAACTCCCGTAGCGTTCAATGTGTTAATTAACACATGGGCAATAATTAATTGAATAAAAAATAAATAAATTATTAAAAAAAACTATGTTAATAATAAATTATAAAATTTTAATAAATGTCAAGTATTTGTTGAGAATTTTTTGCATAAGTACATATAGTATATTAAGTGCGACAGAGACGCACTTAGGGCCGGTACTTTCTGCAACTTTCTGTCCCGATTAAACCCCAGTTAGCAGAATAGTCGGAGAGATAGAAGCGGATTTTGCTCGTGATAAGTAATATGAACAAACTATATGGGGATAAAATGTTAAATGAGTTGTGTACATGATTTTCCCCTACGGGCGGAAACCAGAGTGGGGGACGAGGGTAGTTATAAGGGGTCAAAGACTCGGTTTTTATTATTTTTTTTTGTGACGCTCATGATCAAGATAGTGAACCAAAATTTGGAAAGAAGTAGATCATAACGTAACTAAGCAAAATCTCCAGGTGCGAAACGCTGCGTGGGGGACAAAGGGGTGGCGGGCAGGGGTAAATATAAAAATTATAAGAGGATTTTTGTGACGCTCATGATCGAGATAGTGCACCAAAATTTGGGAATAGAATAAATACAAATAAATATAAATAGGAATTTGGGACATATAAAGTTGTTGTCTATTTTTCAATTTATATGGGAACAAAGAGATATACTATTTTTTTTTCAGAATTTAGCTATGTCACTTTGATAGATTTTATTGATACTCACGATTGTGTTTCCCAGGAGTATATGCATGACATGCACAATTGTGTGACTGACACATTTGTGAGTATTGGGACTGTATGACTATTCCCCCTAGAAAACAAAACAAATAAATTACAACATTTTACAACCTTTATTAGTAATATTAAGTACACATATTGTCATTTATTACAAATGTTAATAACTAATATATTTTTAACACATTATTTGTTGTGAAAGTTAAAAAAACAATTTTGATTTTTGCTCATACAAAGATAAACTTTATATTTGCTGCATGAAACTCTTGACCTACTCTTACAGGATTCCAATCTGCAACATAAAGGATTTTTTAGATCTTCCAAGACAGGCCGCAGTGATTAATATCTTTTGATTTGTATTTGTTACTTCGGCAGTCGCGACGGTATTCCATCCAACTGTTAAGAATAGCTAAATCAAATAGATGTAGGAATACCTTCAATGTCCATTTGCGAGTTTTGAAGAAAGTTCTATAACACTCCATCATCTGATCACAGATATCAACTCCACCCATCTTTTCGTTGTAAATTTTAATTACGTTTGGACATGGAACCTCTACACGACTAGCACTAGCTTTATCCCATCGTTTGACTAAATGTGTGGGTTCTTGGCCAAAAGCCGTAGATGCCATTAAAACGGATTTATTATCTTTCCATAGTGATACATCTTCTGATCACTGCTAACAACCTGCTCAGAATCTGATTATCTGTTTTAAATGTAAATCCTTTAAAACGATTGTTCATAATAGTTCCTGTGCCATGTATTTGTAGCTCAGATAATTTGAGCAACAAAGGTATCGTCGAAAAATATCTGTCGAAGAATACAAAGCTATTAACCGGTAACGTTTCCACTAGCCTAAGGATGACTGACGGTCCGAGTCCCAGTTCTTTATTTCTTAAATTGGTACTTGTTCCTTGATATGTTTCAAAATCTAGGACAGTACCATCACTTTTTTATAAAACAAAATTTTTTAAACCCACAGGTCTTGGTTTATTTTTTACATATTGCCGAAAAGCACATCGACCAAGAAACGGAAGCATCTGTTCGTCTATTGAGAATGCAGCTTCAGATTCTCTCTTTAATTCCCGACATCGACTTCTGACTAAATCGATCATTGGCTGAACTCTCCACAGACGATTATTTTTTTTAATTTCTTCTGTTACCGTGCATACATCCACAATATGAAGATTGACTCTCAAGAGTTACAACCTATCTCTTGGAATTGCATCCGCAATTACAGGAAGTTTAAAGCGACTGCTCCAATATAAATGAATTCGAGGGAATTTTAAACAACCCATCACTGCATGGATCCCAAAAAAATTTTTTATTTCTTCAGCAGTTACTTTGGGTTTAAGTTCCCTTCCGTGTAAATAAAATTGTGCAGTACGTTTTGCACACAGTTGAAAAACTGAGTTTCCTAAATACTTTTCAAAGTAACACCATGGTGTTAAAACTTCAGTGGGATCTGGAAGTATTGTTTCGGGTATATTTTCATTTTTAAATGGATTAGTTCTACCCCAATTTAGCATTGATGGTTTTTGGAGATTTTGTACAGTACTGGGAACTGCGGAATCATTTTCGTCTCCACTTTAATCAGATTTATCACTTTCTTCAATCTCATCATCTTGTACAGACAAATTCTCCTCTTCAGACGGTACCCAATAGTTATCATCATCTCCGAGTTCAATTTCCAAATCGGAATCAATTTCATCCAGCCGTTCGTAGATTTCATCTGGATGAGCAGCCAGTCTCGCCATCTCAACTTTTCTAGTTGTTCCTGAAAAAGAAACCCTTGTTACCAGTTTTGTTCACTGAATCATTATTTATTTTTTTTGCATTGTTACACCATTTACTCCCGGCCCACATAAACGTGAAACACTTCAAAACTTACATTGACACCGCTCACTCCTAGCCCTCACAAACGTGTTGTTCTTCAAAACACGTTTGTGGATTTGTAACCTCAAATTAGTATTGAATGATTTTGTCTAAATAGGTAAACATACACAATTTGTGACGACTATCCACCAAAATAAATATTTTAAAATAAATAAAAATATGTGTACTTACGTCTAGAAGCCATATTAACACACTTGAAAAAAAGTCGTTACCATTCACTGAACGGTAACGTTTCATACGTTTCATAACGATTCATACGGATCTAATGTAAATTTTCGGTAATCTACCGCTACAATATGATAGACACGTGCACCCACTATCGTGTCGTAGAGGAGCAACAGGGCTTTTCATTCACAGTCATTTGTTTCGAGCTTCTGTCATATGTTGTATAATCCGTGTATATTAATATTATACACAGATTATACAACATATGACAGAAGCTCGAAACAAATGACAATCGATGAAAAGCCCTACTGGTGCAAAATGATATTTGAAACCTAATGTCACTTATAAACAAGACGCTCACAATCGTGAGTGTATGGAGCGTAAGGGGGTCAAAGTCGTTATCAATGATCGAGATAATGCGCCAAAATTTGGGAATAAGTAGATCATGACGTAACTAAACAAAATCTCCAGGGGCGGAACGCTGCGTAAGGGAGAAAGGGATGGCGGGCAGGGGTGAATATAAAAATTATAAGGCGTTTTTTGTGATGCTCATGATCGAAACAGTGCACCAAAATTTGGGAATAAGACAAAGGGTGGGACAAATAAATAAAAACCGCGACTTTGACCCCTTATAACTACCCTCATCCCCCACTCTGGTTTCCGCCCCTGGATATTTTGCTTAGTTACGTCATGATCTACTTCTTCTTCTTCTTCTTCTTTTATATAGGCAGTATACTGCCTGTTTTTCTTCAACGCTGCCTTTCATTCTGCCCCTAAGTTGTCATTCCATCTTTTCCTTGGGCGTCCTATACTTCTCCTGCCTAACGGTGACTTGTCCCTGGCTATTCTTACTATCCTTGATTCAGACATCTACTTATTCCCAAATTTTGGTGCCCTATCTAGATCACGAATGTCACAAAACAACCCTTATGATTTTTATATTCACCCCTGCTCGCCACCCCTTTGGCCCCATGGAGCTGTCCGCCCCTGGAAATTTTGATTAATTATGTCATGACCTACTTATTCCCAAATTTTGGTGCACTATCTTGATCATGAGCGTCACAAAAAAATAATAAAAACTGTGACTTTGACTCCTTATAACTACCCTGGCCCCCACTCTTCCCCATTACCGGCCCATAATATACTAGACGCAGACGCAACTTGAAATTGGATGTTTAAACTTCAATTTGGGCACTCATGGCATCCTCAAAAATAATAAATTACATATGAGTTTAGAAGCCTCGAAAATTAGTATTTTCGCCTTTTTCATATTTTAAATCTCCTATACTTCTATAACTCGAAAACTATCAACTTTTGAGAAAAATAACATAAGAACTTTTTGGATAAAATGATCCAAAAAATCCAAAAAAAAATATTTTCCGGAGCAAAAAAGGTGATCTTTTGAATTTGCTTAAAAAAATTGTTTCTACCTAAAAATTTCGCACGGTACCCTTCTGATTTGTTTAAAGGGGACATATATTTGAAGTTTAACAGGAATCTGCAAAGATGCCGAATGGTGGTGGGATCACGATCGGTAGAATCAAATGTAGTTTGGGTCGTGATCCCACCACAGAAATTTTTTCGTACGGAAACGGCCTCACAATGTGGACTAATAATTTTACACAGAACACGAATCGATTAGTTATATTCGTTGTCACTTGTCATATTTATGCGATTTTTGATTTTGATAAAATGTCAGGTGGTAAATTGAATTTTATGTTCTGTATTCTGTATTGAAATTGAAAATTCAATCAAATCAAATTCAATTTTAAGATTATCTTAAAGTTTGATTGGTTATTACTTATTACTTAACATGTATAGTATGATAAGGTTACGTAAACAAATTATTGACTTTATAAATGTTTTGCAGGATATACTGTGAGACAGTTCCTACTTGGAAGTGTGAGGAGATTAAATACAAATACATCCAAAATACTCAATAAAATGCCTGAAACGGCTGCAAGAGTTTTATCCATTCAAAGTCATGTTGTTTCTGGATATGTTGGGAATAAAAGTGCTGTATTCCCAATGCAGGTAGGTACACCTAAAATATTTCTTAAATGTATTTACAAACTTAGCACATGTTTGAAAAAATATTTACTTAGGTACATTCCTTTTGAATTTAATGCCAAATAAATTATTTTACAGATTTGATTTTAAAACATATACACGTGCAATAATATTAAATCCCTATTTAAATGCTTATTATTAATTGTCATTTGCAGTAATTAAAATAGCAAACAAGAAATTATGACTACTATTGTGTCTTTGATGTCACCTTCTATGCTATTTTTTTAAAGAAATTTTCAGTAATTACAGGGAATATAGACCCTGAAAGTATATATTCCTTGGTAATTGTAAGAGGTTCTCTAGTCTTATTCCTTTCAAGTACAGTAGAACCTTGATTATCTGTCAGGGCACCGGACCGAGGGTATGACGGATAATCGAAAAGACGGTTAACAGAACATTAAAAAAAGTTAAAAATTGATACATAATACAACTCTCAAATTTTATTTGTATGTTTTTTTGATAATATAAGACGCATTTGTGTTCGTGTTATTAATTGTTTAATTTGGTTTAAAATATACTGAAATCTTTGTTTGTTTTACTGATACTTCACATTTTGCAAGGGCTGCATTTCTTAATCTGCGTAAGATCATGCAATCTACTTTATCGGGTTCTTCTTGCCAAGAATACCACTCGATGGATGGTTGTATGTACGATGCAGCTTCTTTTGGCAAATCTTTGTCAGTTGCAAAAGCATCATCAACATCGTCACCATCAAATTCCAAGTTTGTGTCAGCTTCTAAACCTGTTTCGTCAGCCTCTGTTTTGCCATTTCAACGATTTCATCATATGTCAGCAATTGATAGCCGTTTGCGTCCTCATCACAAATTAACCATTCGTTTATGTCATCTTTAGGCAAAGAAAACAAAACAGCTGATTCAGCCATAACTTGATTTGTTACTGCACTGTACATTTCAGCGAATTGCGTTTGGCTTATCGCAATGCTCAAAAAAAGGGAATTGATGACTCAATTTTTTGTTTATGTACTTAATACAACTTATGTACGGACCCTGACAGTTAACAGATGTGACAGTTAATGGAGAGAAGGATAATCGAGGTTCCACTGTAGCTTTTGTATGGCTTCAGGTTATGATTTTTGTCCAGACATGTTAGCTGTCTTTAACTTGATCACCTATGAATTTTTACAAAAATCAACTAGTCCATTACTTTTTGTTTAAAAATTGTTTTTAAATTTATTTTTTTATGTAATGTTTTTTTTTTTTTATTTAGTTAATGCCTCGACAACTAATGGCCATTGGCATGGTAGGTACGGTAATTTTGAACAGTTAGGTACCTAGTGTCATATGTAGTGTATGTGTTGAGTAAGTGTCTTGTTACTTTGCAAAGTCGACGTCATTGTCTTTGCAAAGAGACGCTAATTGTATCCGAACATCTGCGGTCCCTCCGGTGAGTACCGATCCCACAAGGACAGAAACTATATTCATTTATTAATTTATAATAAATGAAAAATTTCTGACCCTGGTGAGATTCGAACCCACAACCTTTCTGGATTTTTTCGATCCAAAGGCAGGCGCTCTTACCACTGAGCCACGGAGGGGGTCATGTAATGTTAATGTTATACGTTAACTATAAAATATTTAATAATAAACATCAATAAAACATTTGCAAATATTACATATTTATATATCGATGGCTAAAAGGACAAATATTGTATGTCCAAAATTGATGTTTTCAGTAAACTCAATTTAAAAGTTTGAGTTATCCATGACAAACTGTACATACTTTAAAAGTAACAAAATTACAGTTAAGTTCGTGTTACACCTTTCTTTTATATCTTATTTAGTTCTATTTCTGTTAGGGTTAAATGTTAATTACATTTAACAAGCTAAAAGTAACCCCTGTATGGACATACAATAAATGTGAAGTAAAACATGGACATACAATATATTATTTCCATACTGCAATTGTGAAACTATCATAAAATCAGGTTTAAAATAGTATTAGTAGTAGAAGTAATACATACGTAGACTTGTGCAACACATACCATAGGTTGACGACCTCCAATAATGTGGACAAAATATTGTATCTTTGGACATACAATAAAAGAGTCGTTTGGTTTTAATTTTGTGAACAGCATTTTGTGTGACAAATATTGTATTATTGGACATACAACATTTGTGCTCTAAGTTTATGATACTGTTAGTGGACATGTATTTAATGCTTCTTTAGTAACTAGCAAACCGTTCTAAGAGGATATACAATTTTTGAGCACAATAAAGATTTCATCTCAACTGGTATAGACCAGGGGCTATCTCATTTTAAACAAAAATGGACATACAATATTTGTTCTCTTAGCCATCGATATACAGTAAAACATCCGCTAACCGAAATAATTGGGGGGAGGCCGTTTCAGATAAAAAGAATTTTGGTTAAAAGTATCATTGTTTTTTTATATTCTTCCTGTATCAAATTACACAGTATTCTTGACCAAAGATGGTATTAAAAAATACTATGAATGAAGTGATTTTGTAAGGTTATGGACAATAAACTAAAGAAGAAGAATATGCCTAAATATAACCATAAAGTTCAACTATGTGACGTCACGGGTCGTTTGAACTATTTTAAATCACAGAAGAGTTTAAATATGTACTTCTAAGTTATTATGAGTTTTTAAAGCGTGAAATTTTGGAAATCTCATTTTTAAACAAAACTGAATATTATTATGTATATAATAAAAAAAATGTGCAAGTTCCCTATTTAATGTAAAATCCTGTTCCTTTTCTATGAACTTCAGTTACAAACAGAATATCACTTCTAAAAGCTTACTTAATAGCGCAATGTTTTTTTCTAATTTTTCACCTACTGTCGGAAAAATGAAGGAATACCCATGAACGATCACATCAATAACTTATTTTGTATTTATTGATGTGATCGTTCATGGGTATTCTTTCATTTTTCCGACTGTATGTTATTTAAAGCGTGTAGAAGCCAAGGGATGCAAGTGCATTTTTAGTAGTTTGAAAAAATCTAGTTTAAAGTTTACCACCTTTCCAAAATTCTACCGCTTGTTTTTCAAAATAGTGGGTCATTGGCTGGTCTTGTTAACTTCAAAAACTTTTATGTAATAGTACAATTATATCAGATTTAAAAACACTTAGCATATAATAAGATAGTTTAGAATAAAAAACAGCACTTATACCCACTCTCGTCCAACTAAATACTTGTACCGTACTCTGTACTTGTATCTTTATTCTTCTAAATACAATTTGATCAATAAAACAAATAATTTCTGTAATAAAATTAAAAATTAGCATAAAAATGCAAAAAGTAGGTAAAAACACTAGAAGTAAACTTAACTATAATAGTTATAGACTATTAATATTATAGAGTGCCTTGATATGTGATTTGTTAGTTGTCCTTCCCGTTGTTGGTAAGACAAATTTCTGTAGAAGTTAAGCCACTGCATGCTTCATATTCCCGGTGCAGTATCTTTATGTTGAATCTGCCGAAGTGTATCTAGATTAACAAAATCCTGGTCTTTCATCCTAACAACCATAAATTTTGAACTGGTCTTCATCTCTACCCAGTGCTCTGGTACAAACATTTCTCTTTTTGTTTTTCTTTCTTTTTCCAAGTACACTTGGATCGTGTCAACTCGCATTAACTAAAATATGATGCAATGATTCATGACATTCTTAAAATCCTATATGACGTCAAAATTAATGACGCACTGAAAGAAGGTTTGGTATAAACTTTAACACATTGTACCACTAATCTAACAAGTATTAACGAATTGGCTACCAAACGATATAACTCACACTTGTTTGGAGGTCAAGGGATATAAGCGTACTTATATCCAATGGCTGCCAAATGATAAACAATTTATTTTCAGGAGTTAAGTGAAATACCCATAGATATCTTATATCCAATGGCTGCCAAATGATAAACAATTTATTTTCAGGAGTTAAGTGAAATACCCACAGATATCACTTTTGATTTTAAATTAACTTGTGTCCTTTGGCCACAACATTAAAATGGGTATTAACTATCTATTACTGTACTTGTCTCCAACTTGAACAAAATTGCACTTATACCCCTTGGCTTATAGACGCCTCATTTAGTCTTTAATTTATGTAGTTTTCTAACATTTATTTTAATCTATTCACACTAACACTAAAACACCACTGATTAATTTATAATTTTTATTGATTACTTGACAATACAATATTTTAAACTGCCAAAAATCTAAATCATTCTGTATGTATATATTACTTATATGAACTGTTATCTGGAGTTTCCTTGAAAGTTCTCAACAGTTTGTCTACTTGTTAGACACGTCAGAGAACCATTACCTGGGTATATCGAACCACATGGAATGCATGACCAGACAGGTTCAGCAATGTCAGTGAACACCTGCGTTTACTTGTATGTTCTAGAAGGTTGGAGATCATTGAATGCTGCATAATAATGTTTGAGAGGCAGGCAGCTAGTATAACAAAACAACAAAGCAGTTGTAACAACTCATTTAAAATGTGTGTGAAAATTATATATTTGGCAACAGCTCGTTTACAAAGCTGCAACAAAACTTTATATTTGATTAGTGAATTTGATTATTTTAAGAAAATATAACTAAACAGTTAAATTAAAAAATTAGTTGGATTATTATATCTAAAACTGTCTTTAAATATGTTAAAGACGTAAGAAGATGTAATATGAAAAGAAGAAGATGACTGATGAACCAAAATTCAATAGTGATGTTCCTTACATAAAGAGGAACATAATACTTATACATATACCACATTTCTTTTCCTATAACAAAAAAGAGCAAAAAAGGAGTTTGCGTTTCTTTTTGTTCAATTTTCTTTTTTAAAAACAAAGTAGCTTCATGCAGTCAGCTTGTTTTCAAACTTCAAGTACCTTAATTTTCTAGAAATTGACTTTCTAATTGACTATTTCTATAATTGTCAGAATTAGATCACAATAACTATTCCAGGTCTTTAGATCTCAAGCGCTCCATGTTTTCCTAAAGTTTTGCTATTTTCTCTACACAATACAGTTCTATTATAATAAAAAATAACAAAATAAAATTGTATAATACGAAAATAATACACTGCGGATTTCATAAACTTGTTTTCCAATTTGAGTGATTTTTTTAGTATGTTATAGCCTTATTTTTTAACAATATCGCTGTAAGAATATTGTTGCTAAACAGGTAAATTTTTATTGTATACTGGGTAGACCAATCAAACAGTGTTTTTTCCTCAAAGTTCGGAACAGCCTGTCGAATATTGAATATTGAATAATAAAAAAGTTAAGTACTTTAACAGCTAGTTCTTCATCAGTACAGGCTGTTTCTAATAATAATAATAATATTTATTTCGAAAATTGTACATACATATATACATAGACACATACATATACACAGAGCGAAATATTCGTCAACATAAAAAAACTAAATTAAAATTACAGAAATCCTGTTTTACTCTATGTTTTGAATTTTTTTTGTGTCACTTTTGGGTGATTATTTTTTACAGTACTGCAAAATTCCCCCCACTTAGAAAATCCTTGTGACGGTTAAAATCGAAACGACTTATTCCTACACCACTAGGCCAAAAAGATGGATCATATAAAATATAAAATAAAAAAAAAATATAAAAAAAATGTCAAAATGATTTATTTCAAAAGTCACTTCTAAATATTTAAATTGTAAAAATTATAGTGAAAATGGATAAAACACCTTCAAAATATCATGAAAATTCTTATAGAAAACGAAGTCCTGCCAGAAGAATCCCATCCGAAGTTTTCGCAATCCTTTGTTGAATTGTATTAGAGATTTTTGTAGGTCCGATAAACAAAATTTAACGTTAACTGAATTAGTGAAAAGAGGAGCCCAAATTTAAAGACAGATGAGCGAACAAGAATGAACAAGACTGTATTCGATCCTTTTTTGTAAATTTTAAGATAAATTCATGTTGTTTTATAATCTAAATTTAACCCTCACGCACAAGTTGTAGTCCATGTGACTAACAACTTCAGTGAGAAACTGAGTTTATTTATTATGTACTAGGTTGCTACAAATAAACTCTTATTATTATTATTATTATTATTATATATTATCTTTTTTCTTGAGAGATGCTGTTACGACAAACGCTTTTAATCGATTTTCATCCGATGGTAATTCCTTCACTTGTACTATTTCGTTTTCAAACTCCACGTTATTTTTAATATACTTTTTAATCACCTCTTCAGTTGCGGCCCTTTTTACTCTATTTATGTAGAGCCATACTTTACGCTCCCCTCCTGAGAACTCCAATTCTTTATCATTGAAACTATTCCCCGTACCTATGTTTTTTCTTTGTCGTTTTCTTCTAACCACTGTTTGAAATTCTTCTCTAGTGTCTTCACGTTCTTCTGCGGATGTATCTTCGCTAACATTTTCCTTTTGTTCGCTATTTACCTTTTTTTGAGGTTCCTTCTTACCTTGTTCATGTTCCATTGGTAAAACGTTTGGTTTTCTTATATTTGATTGTACACTTCTTGGAGGCACTTGTCTGATAAAAGTTGGTACACTGCTGATAGGTGTAGTAGCCACTTCCGCGAAAGTTTGTTTACATTTGAGATATAAAATATAGTGAGATATGAGCATTTTATTGCTCCAATCTCGTAATCCTATCTAACAATAATTCGTTATTTAGGGCTAAAATTTTATTTTTATCCTTTACTTCATCGACCAGTTCCCTTAAATACTTGTTTTCAACTGCTAACACTAATTGTTTATCGTTTTTGTCGTCCGGTTTTTTCACCACTTGACAACATGTTATTTTAGTTTCATCCAAAAACTTGATTTCTGGACACCTTTTTGCGCAACTTTGGTGATAAATCGATAAACAATTTATACACACACATACTGAGCACTTTTTTGTATTACATTTCATATTGACACTATTATTATTATTTTTATCACCATCTTCCGACACACAATCATCGTCGGCCGCTATGTTTTTACACTCTAAATAAGTGCGACAAACTTTAAGGGGTAATTCTGCATGAAAAATTAATGACCGTATCCGCGATATCCGATATCCTTCATATCCGCAAATGCTTCGTTTCCGAGATACGGGATGTTGAATTTTTTCTTACAAACTGACGATTTATTTATTGCTCTAAAACCGATTGAGATATGCAAATACAATTTGGTAGGTTTTAAGAGGTAGTTATTGCGCATTTTTTGACATACAATTAAGAATTTTATATTCACCATTGGCGTGCATACGGGTAACATGAGCCCGTATATTACCCGTATGCGCGCCAATGGTGAATATAAAATTCTTAATTGTAATAAAAGACGCGTAAAAGCAACCTGTTAAAACCTACTAAATTTTATTTGCATATCTCAAACGGCTTTAGAGCAATAAATAAATCGTCAGTTTGTAAGAAAAAATTCATCATCCCGTATCTCGAAAACGAAGCATTTGCGGAAATGTTTATAAAGCAAACGGTCATTAATTTTTCATGCAGAATTACCCCTTAAACTGTGTCGCACTTATTTAGAAACACCCTGTACTGATGAAGAACATGGCTAGTTCTTAAAGTCCCTAAGTTTTTATTATCCAACGTAAGCGAATGAATAAAAAAACAGAATGTTAAGAAAACTTGAGGCTACAGTTGGGTTTTAATTTCAGTATTTTATAAACGCTAGAATATTCCACAAGGTGTTGCGAACTTTGAGAAAAAAACACAGTTTGGTTGATCCACCCGGTATACAATGAAAATTTACATATTTAGCAACAATATTATTACAGTAATATTGTTAAAGAATAAGGCTATAACAACATATAAAAGAAATCACTTAAATCGGACAACAGGTTTAGAAAATCCGAGACATCAAAAATGACCAATTTTATGGACCGCGCGTTTTCTCTGACGCGCAGGGTAGTATGTACCAACACTAACCGTTAAAATTACGATTTACTGGCTATTACACGCAAATAAGTATATGATTCACGTCTACAAAATATACAAGTAAATTTTATGGTTAATTATTATCGGATTTGTAAATTTTATGGATGGTTAATTAGGAATGTAGGCCATACTATACATAATTTGCAACTTTTTAAAATTATGTATCCAACAATATTAATACTTTTCAACCTAAAATACACTGTGAAATATAACATTATTTACATACATAATAAGATAAAGCAGATTATAATAAAATTTGGATGAGTTTTTTTAAAATTATGTATATGTAATACAATATTCTAAGAATTAACCACAATTACGAAATTGGAAAAGGTACAGGTTTTTTTAGTGATTTGGAAGTCAAGGACAGTATTTCCAGTTTTGCAATTGTGGTCCCCTACCGGAATAAGTTTAAAAACTAAAATTTTACATAAAAAGCGCATCATAGCCATAAATAGTTGTATATGTTACCGGCCAAACCCGATTTCAGAACAAACTAGTTTGTCCTAAACGCGATAGGATAAACTAGTTTAGCCTAGGCCAAACTAGTTTATCCTGATATTAATACGAATACAGCAGGACCCACTAATAGTACGGCCTAGTATAATAGTCTAAGAGCTAGAGCCGAAAAATCATCGTCATAAGTAATATGGAGTTTGGCATGTGAAATGTGTCTATTGTATATTGATACTTATGACCCCTTTCAGGCTAACACCTCAGTGGATACAGGAAGTAGCAATAAGGGATGAAAGGGGAAAGTTATTGTAGTCTTTAAATGTTTTCACCTCCTATTTTGTTAAACCTCCATCGATTTGCATGAAAATTGGTGACTAGTTAGAACATACATCAGGAAATAAAAATGATTTGGTGCCAAGTTGCACTTTGACCCTGGGGGTGGATACCACCCCTTCTCGGGGGTGAAAACAATTTTATTAAAAATAACCCCATAAATCGATAGAGGGACAAATTATAAGTTCTTCTTCTTCTTAAGGTGCCGTGTCTGTATTCAGACGTTAGCCGTCATCATGTTTACAATTTCTTGAAATCTCTCTCTATCGGCTGCTGCGCGAAATAATTCTTCACTGTGCAGCCACACCATTGTCTAATATAACTGAGAGTCATGGACCTAAAGAACAGTCGTCAACTGAAGTATTTCTGTCAGCAATGTTTGGAGGGCATGGCAGCTGTACCTAAATTATACAAAATCGTCAGCGAGTTACGCCTAGAGGTGAAACATCTTCAGGAAAGTATTGAAGCCAAAAACACTTCTATACCACAATTAACTACTACACCGTCAATTTCGAATGATGAATCTATAATTAATGAAATTCAAGAGCGTAATGCTAGAGCTAGGAACATTATGATCTTTAATTTGCCAGAATCCCCAAATGACACTACAACTGTGCGTTCAATCATAAGTGAAGCCTCCAGTGATGAAATAAGTATTGTTAAGATAACCAGAGTTGGCAAGAAAAATAAAAATGGACATCGTTCTGTAAAGGTGGAGCTCTCAAGACCCCAGGATGTATTTGATGTGTTAAAAAATAAATATAATGTAAGCCGTGATAGACATATTTTCATAAGTGCTGACCTCACGCGTCTTCAACAAAACATCTTAAATAAGTTAAAAACTGAATTGGCAGAAAGGAAATCTAAAGGTGAGAAAGATCTAGTTATAAGGTATATTAATGGTGAGCCTAAAATAACCAAATATAATCAGCAAAAAAACTCGAAATGATCATTCCACAAGTTTCCAATACACTGAAAATCTACTGTCATAATGTAGGAGGTTTAAGGACAAAATTATCTGATTTCTCTGCAGCAGTTAATTGTTCTTGCTTTGATATATTTGTCATTATTGAAAGTTGGTTGAACGATGATTTCCTAGATAAGGAACTTTATTTGGTTAATTATCAGATATTCAGATGTGATAGATCTAATCTTTCAAGTACTAAAAGTAGAGGTGGAGGGATTTTGATACTTATTCATAGAAAAATAAAAGCTTTTAGAATGAGCCTCATAAACAATTCAGTGGAACAGTTATTTATATCTTGTTCTGTTTCAAATTTTAATTTTATCATTGGTGGCGTGTATATTCCTCCTAACAGTCCAAATAATTGTTATCTATCACATGTTGAAACGATTGAAGATTTGAGAATTCAGTATAATAAATGCAACTTTTATATTTTTGGTGATTTTAACTTGCCTAATATAACTTCCGATTTAAATAATATATCACCATCTCAGATGAATGAAAACATTTCTAGTGTAGCACAATGTTATGCTTTTCTTGATTTTAAACAGCATATTACTATTCCTAACTCTAATAATAAGTTTTTAGATCTACTATTTTCGAATGTGGATAGTATTCTAGTTTCATCTGCAATAGATCCTATTTTTTCTGAATCTACCCATCACAAACCATACTCCTTTGATTTACCTATATCGGGCATTACAAATAATTTACTGTGCCAAGAATTTTACTATGATTTCAGAAACGCTGATTATATTAGCTTACAGAATTATTTGGGACCTATCAATTGGCACAAGTATTTAAATTTAAATGACATAAATACTGCAGTACACAATTTCTATCATATTATGAGTATGGCATTAAATCTTTTTGTGCCCAAAAAGAAAAGTAAGGTATCAACTTTCCCAAAGTGGTTCAATGCTGAGTTGAGAAATTTAATGATCCAAAAGAAAATAGCTCACAAAAATTACAAGAATACTGGCAATCGCTGTTATTACATAGAATTTTCAAAGTTACGTAGTCAATGTAATATTTTATCTAAAGAATGTTTTGTGAATTACAAAAAAGACCTTGAAAATAATTTTAATACCGATCCCAGGTCATTTTGGAGATTTTTTAGCCGAAAAAATAATCTATATGATGTTCCTAATAATATGTATCTAGCTGATAAAAAAGCTGTGAATGGTGATCAGATAAGTGAACTTTTTGCTGTTTACTTCTCTGAAGTTTATGTTTCTTCCCTGGATGTAAGTTATCATGACACATTTAATAATTATTCATCTATAAAGTGTGATTCTTTGACAGCGGAAGTTATTTTCGATGGTTTGTCAAAACTTTCTAATAATGTAACAGCTGGACCGGATGGTCTTCCCGATTTTTTCTTGAAAAACTGTGCTTACAGTCTAACTCAACCATTGTTTGTTCTATATAACTTATCATTGAAATTAGGCATTCTTCCTGATAAATGGAAAACTAGCCATTTAATTCCAATTTTTAAATCTGGCGAAAGAGAAAATATAGAAAATTACAGAGGTATATCTAAACAATCGACCATTCCTAAACTACTTGATAAGTTGATTTATAACCATATTAGTTTTACTTGTCAACAATTAATAAATAATTATCAACATGGCTTTATGCACAAGAAATCCACAACTACAAACTTACTATCTTATGAAACATCTATTATCAGAGATCTGGAAAGAAAATGTCAGGTAGATTGTGTATACACAGACTTTTCAAAAGCCTTTGATAGGATTGACCACTACTTACTGCTACATAAACTTAAGGCATATGGTTTCAGCGATCAGCTTTTAAAGTGGTTTGATAGCTATTTAATAGGTCGCACACAAAAAGTCAAACTGGGTTCATTTATGTCAGATACAATACAAATAAAATCTGGAGTTCCACAAGGTGCTCATTGCTCGCCCCTTCTGTTCAATCTGTTTATTAACGACATAGGTGAATGTTTTAATCACTCTAAGTACTTGCTATTTGCTGATGATTTGAAGATTTACAGATCTATCAAAGATCATGAAGATTGTAGTCTCCTTCAAAACGATCTCAATAATTTAGTTGAGTGGTGTAACAAAAACAGACTCTTTTTAAACATTAATAAATGTCATTTCATTAGCTTCCACAAAGTTGCAAAAAAATATCAATCATCATATGTCATCGACAGTAAAGCGCTCTCTTATGTTAGAGCAGTAAAGGATTTAGGAGTAATATTCGATGAAAACTTAACGTTTGTGGATCACATTAACTATGTGACAGCAAAGGCTTCAAAAGTACTGGGTTATATACTTCGCAGTTGTGCTGATCTTTCCCTTAATACAATAAAGGCTGTTTACTCATCATTGGTTATATCTATATTAGAATTCTCCTCTATTGTCTGGTCACCATTTTATAATGTTCATGTTGTTTGTCTCGAGAGAGTTCAAAATAAGTTTTTAAGATTTGCAGCATACAGATTGGGATATAATGTTATTGAACTAAACCACAACTATACCATCATCCGTAGTGATCTCAATTTGCACTCCTTAAAAGACCGTAGAATTATAAATGATCTAGCTTTTATTTATAAACTATTAAATAGTGAAATCAATTGTCCTGATTTATTAAAATTAATAAACTTTAATATTCCAAACCATAATCTGAGAAATAATAACTTGTTCCATGTACCTCATCATTCAACTAACTATGGTCTTAACTCACCAATAGATAGAACTTTAAGTCGCCTGAATGATTTGGACATCGATTTATTCTCTTCTTCCAGTCGAGTATTTAAAAACCAACTAAAATCAGTTTTTCCGGTCAGCACTTATGTTTAATATTTAATATTTAATATTATATTTTCAGTGGATTTGTTAATTTTTGCCATGGATAATGCTTTTGTATTATGTAATTTGTTAATTTTTTTATTGTCTGTAGTTAGTTGATTAATGTCAGTTTATATTATATTATTATGTATTGTCACTGCATAACGTGGATTGTGTGTATGTTAAATTTAGTTTTATTGTAATGTACTTACTACAGTTTTATGCTGTCACACTTTCATTTAATTCATTTTATTTTATTTTTAGTTTTTTTACTGTTTTACTGGACTTTACCAATACTACTTTTACTTCTACTTATTGTTTATATATGTATATTTTTTTTTAAATTGGGGAGACCCGTAAATAAATAAATAAATAAATAAATAAATATTACGCAGCCATGAAAGTTTCTTTCGACCAATCCATCTTTTTCCCTCCACTTTTCCTTGTATTATAAGGCGAAGCAGATGCTATTTAGGTCCTCTAATTATATGGCCGAAGTATTCTGTTTTTCTCCTCTTTATGATGCTTATGAGCAGACGTTCTGAATTCAGCATTTGAAAACATCTTCATTGGAAGTGTGCGAAACCCACAATATCTTTAGGATTCGTCGATAGCACCACAATTCGAATGCTTCTATTTTGTTTAGCATTGTGGTTTTTAACGTCCATGTCTCACAACCATACAATAGGATAGACCACACATAACATTTCAGCACCTTCTTTCGAATATTCATCGACAGGTTTCTGTTACATAAAACTGGTTTCCAGGTCATAAAAGCCTTCCGTGATATTTCGATCCTAGTTATTATCTCTTCATTAGAGTCACAATTTACATTTAACCAGCTGCCAAGGTACTTGAAATGATTTACCCGTTCTAACTCCTCTCCATCAAGAGAAAGCTGACCTTGATCTATATTAATCTTTCCAACTGCCATCCACTTTGTCTTTGAAATGTTGATTTTAAGGCCTCTGCGATAACTTGCTTCACTGACTAGATTTAGTAGTGTCTGAAGATCTTGTAAATTTTCAGCAAGAATGGCTGTATCGTCAGCGTATCTAATATTGTTGAATACTTCTCCGCCTAGCCTTACTCCCTCTTGTCTGTCATCCAAAGCCTCCCTAAAGATTTCTTCAGAGTACAGATTAAAAAGGGTGGGTGATAAAACACAACCTTGTCGTACTCCACGTTTTATCGGAAGTTTTTCAGTACGACTGTCTCCAATTTGGATAGAGGCTACTTGATTGTAATATAAGTATTTCAGCAGTCTTATATCGTAGTGGTCAAGTCCTGCTGCCTGCAGGCAATCGAAAAGTGTATCATGTTGCACTCGGTCGAATGCCTTCTCGAAGTCGATGAAACAAACATAAACGTTCTTTCGGAATTCACAACTTTTTTGTAATAGAACGCGCATACAAAATATTGCTTCTCTAGTTCCTAGACCATTTCTAAATCCAAATTGCTTATTACCCATTCTAGTTTCGCACAAAAGGAATACTCGGTTTTGTATAATACGTAAAAGTATCTTAAATGTGTGACTCATCAAACTGATTAGTCTAAAATCGCTGTATTTGGTGGGCCTGCTTTTCTTTGGTAATGTTATAAACAGTGACTCCAACCAATCATCTGGTATTTTTCCTTCGTTGTAAATTTTGTTAAAGAAAGTAGTCAAGTAGGTAATGTTTTCCTCATCTAAAAGTTTAAGTAGCTCAACAGGGATTTGATCTGGTCCAGGTTCTTTATTGTTTTTGGCTTGTTGTATTGCTTTTATGACTTATTAGCGGTGTGCAAGTACTTAGAAGGGGAAACGAGAAACGACCGTGCGCGAGTCGCGGAGAAATATTGCAACTATCTTAAATAATTCATATTGTCAATTGAAATTGTCAAATTGACGTATATTTCATACCTTCTGTCAATGAAGCAGAAAAATTATATATTGCTCCACAATATTGATATGATATGCAATTATTATATAAAGGTAAATTTAATTAATTTTATTTTGCTTGCAGTACTGCATTTTAATAACTAATTTTATTTACTACATACAATTGTTGACGTTTTCATAACATAACCTGAATCTTATTTTTTCTTCTTATTATTTTTTTGGGCTATGGCCTTGACAATTATCTAGTAACCAGGACTAATATAATTGGCCAATATAATTAAAAGTGCGAATTTTAGTATAGAGCGTAGAAATAGGGGTCGCTTTGCCGAACTTGCACGGTCCCAATACTGGGACCTCTGTCTAATTGGTTGTCACAGGTAGTATTTGGTATCTAATTATAAGTAAAATTTGTTATATCATGTTATTAAAATAAATCAATACTTTTTGAGTTATTAAAGATCAAAGATTTGTCTGTTTAAGAGCACATGCGTGAAGTTACGGATGATAAAAAGAAAATATTAATTAATTGTATGTTACTAAAATATTATTTTTATATTATTTCGATATTATAAATTTAGCAAAAGTGTATTCGAATATGTCAAATGTACCCATTATTGGACCCCCCTAGTTTCTGGACATATTCAGTTTATAATGAAAAAAAAATTCAATTAAATATCAAAATAATATAAAAATAATATTTTACTAACATACAATTAAATAACATGTTCTTTTTATCATCCGTAACTTCACGCGTATGCTCTTAAATAGACAAATCTTTGCTCTTTAATAACTCAAAAAGTATTGATTTATTTTAATAACATATCATGTTATAAATTTTACTTAAAATGTGTCCCTCTATCGATTTGTGGGGTTATTTTTAATAAAATAGTTTTCACCCGTGGGAAGGGGTGGTATTCACCACCAGGGTAAAAGTGCAAGTGGCACCAAATCAGTTTTGTTTCTTGAGGTATGCTCTAACTAGTCACCAATTTTCATGCAAATCGATGGAGGTTTAACAAAATAGGAGGTGAAAACCTTTAATGACTGCACTAACTTTCCCCTTTCATCCCTTATTGCTACTTCCTGTATCCACTGAGGTGTCAGCCTGAAAGGGGTCATAATTGTCAATATACAATGGACACATTTCACATGCCAAACTCCATATTACTTATGACGATGATTTTTCGGCTCTAGCTCTCCGTCTATAAACATTATATGTAGTATACCTACAAAGTCAAAATAAATAGATAAACTAAATAAAATACTCTTTAATTGGAAAGTAAATCATTTTTATTCAAACGATAACGAATCATAGTTAAAATTAATAGACAATTGGTAATACAGTCATATAAAAAAAATAAGTTTTTTTATAAAAGCAATAATTATAACTTAATCATAAAAATTATTAATTATTTTTTCCATGGAGTGTTTTGGTGACACTTAGAATTGCGGAGTATAATTGCCTTTTTGCACTTGCATCTGTTTGGGCAACAGTTTTTGTTCCAGCTGCATTTGACAAAACCTTGTCCGATCCAACTGAATCTCTCGTAGCTGCAACCCTTAGCGACATTATAGAAATAATTTATCTAACTTTTTGGGGTATTAATGTCTCTAAAAGGTTTTTAATTGATTTCAGATCAGAATTCGACATTTGCCATCTAACTTTTTTAGAGGTAGTAGATATAAACTAAGGCAATGAGATATCGTTAAGATTTGCAGCTACGAGGGGTTCACTAGGATCTGGACAAGGTTATGTCAAATGTAGCTGCAATAAAAACTGTTCCACAAACAGATGCAAGAGCAAGAAGGCAATGATTATCCTCAATTCTAAGTGTCACCAAAACACTCCATCGAAACACCAATAATTGTCCATTAATTTTAAGGACGAGTCATTATCTTTTACTAAAAATGATTAATTTCCAATTACAGCGTATTTTATTCAGTTTATCTATTTATTTTGATATTGTAGGTATATTATAAAGGGCTTACTAGTTTATCCTGCAGTATCCGTATTGATATCAGGATAAACTAGTTTGTCCTAGGCCAAACTAGTTTATCATAACACGTTCAGGACAAACTAGTTTAGCCTAGGCCAAACTGGTTTGTCCTGAAATCGTGGCGGATAACATATACATTGTTTTAATGCAAAAATATATTGACAGTGTAAATACGTTTGCATAATATTCTAAACAAGGAATATTTTTATAACTTAGAAATTACTGGACACGTTTCAGTTTCAATTTATTCCGGTTATTTTTTTATATTTTTGTATCTGTGGTCTTCCCCTTAGTTTTCCTCTTTGTAAAGGGTCGTTTTCACGCTACATCTTATTGTACGTTTTGTGTCATGCAAAACGTACGACAAAACGTACGTTTTGTCAAGTGTATAGATACATATTAACGTTTTTCAAACAATGTGTTCAATCTTCGCTACAAAACAATCGCGCGACTACAAATCGCAAGTGGAGTCCGGCGCTTATGCTTTTCCCATCATATCTTCGATCTGACCTTGGATTTCATTTCGATTCATTTAATTTCTTGTTATACACTGGACAAAACGTACGTTTTGTCGTACGTTTTGCATGACACACAAAACGTACAATAAGACGTAGCGTGAAAACGACGCTTAAGGTAGATGTTGTCCATGATGTCCAATGTTTTATTGTGGCATTCCAACGTTGGTCCATTTGTGTAGGTACCAGTGTTGCCTGCGAAGCTCCATTTGAGTTTGATAACTTTTCTTGCGATATCCTCGACTATTTCTTGACCTTACCCTATTGATCTTACCTTATTGACATCCATCGCCGGATGCCAGCCTCCCTAGTTGTATCCATTCATTTGTGCTCCATATTGTTTGCACTCATTGGCATGGCATCCATTGTATTTTTTGCGTCCATGATTGTCTTCCATTCTTCCTATGTGACCTGCCCAGTTCCATTTTAACATGGCAATCTTTTGAATTACATCTGTTACTTTTGATCGTCTGTTTATTTCTTCATTGGATTTACAACCACTGAGCTTAATGTTGAGCATTATCTGTTCCATAGCTCTCTGAGTTACTTGAAGTTTTTTGTTAAAAGCCCATGTTTCAGTTCCATATGTCAAAACCGGCAATACGTATCTATTGATCGAAAGTTTTTTCCTTTAAAGTATGTGGTAAGTTTGACATACAGTGGAACCCCGATAAGTCGGCCCCCGATAACCCGGAACTCCGGCTAACCCGGACCGATTTTTATCAGACAAACATTTCAACAATAAAAATGTATTGCTGTTACAAAATCTCGTAAACCTAATTCATTCATTTGGTGACGTCAATATACGAACGAAACGATTGATGAATCCGACATTACTGAAAATATCAGGGCAATCAGGGTGCAGATGGGACCCTGTCGCGCAATTCGCAGCAAATAAAATAGTCGTATGTTTTTGGCTTCAGTTTATTTCGTTTATACATACGCATTTTCAAGGTTCACGAGGTTTTGTACCAACTCTATGTAATATAATATTTGAGAGATAATGGAACCGGATTGAACTACATATCGCCTCTTCGCATGAAAAGTATACAATCTCCAAATTTTTACGAAATTGAGTTAAGTATATAGAAAGGCTTAGTATCATCAATATTTTCTCTGGAATAGTGACAATCAATCGTAATTCAAGAAATATCCGCTAGGGAGCGCATTGGTTAGTTTTAAATTGGAAGGATTGTGCATCTCTTTCTCTCTAAAACGGTACAATCTTTAGTTGTGTTCACGAGTCGAGGACGTTCGCACGCTGTTTCGCTTAAAGAGTATACAAAACCAAAAATGTCAACTTGAAGGTAAGCTTTGTGTTTCATTAATAGTATATAATTTCGAATTTATTTAACTTTTCTCATAATATTTTCAAACATTATTCTATTTAAAATCATGTAATTTTGAAATTGTATAGTTTTCGTGAAAAAATTTACTGGGATATGATGTAATCTTTATCAGTGTAATAGTATATTTCCGTAATTGTATACTGTTTCAGATAAATTTTCAGAGCAAAAGAAAAATGGTTTATTGGGTTTACTGCAAAAGAAAACCATTCCAGGTTATCATCTTGGATTCTATGAAAAACTTTCCTGTTCCTTTTAATTTGTTTTCACTTAATTGATTGTTTGTATTTAATAGTAAATGTGATTTTGTTAAATAAAGGGTTTTGCCTTCGATGCACCCATTTCTAAGACTAAATTTCACTGTAAGGTTTGTGCCATATTACCTACTATTTGTTATAATATTTTTGAGAATATAAATTTGTTTATAAGCCTAGTTTTTCATTGAACATACCCTATTTTATCATAATAGTACTTTTTAAACATCTGTATAATAATGGAAATTAATAATATTTTCTCTAAAAAAGTAGCAAAATTCAAAACATCCTATTTAAAAAAAATTTGTTTTATTATTATTATTTATATGGTTGAAATATTTTCATGTTGTTTCGACATACAAAAGATACAACTAATACAAACTAAAACAAAAACCTGCCAATGTTTATTGTGGAAAATTTTATTTACCGATAAATCTTAAAAATGCTCTCCTGAAAAGTTTGTAAATTTTGAGATTGTACAGTTTTCATCCGAACGGACGATATAACATAGTAAAAATGACTCATGGTACACCACATTCATTGTCGAAAACAACATGCACCTGTATTATCCTTTATTTTTTTGAAACTGTCTGTGTTAGCATTGTTTAGAAAAGACTATTAAAATTCTTTTTTTAACAATGGTCTTAGTCATCACTTTTATTAAATAACATAACATCAGAGACGGTATTATGTGTAGTAAAGTCGTATTATTGTTCGCTTCCGTTTTGTAATCGTTCGTAAATTTATTCAGATTTTGTGTTTGTGTGTCTTTTGTCTATAAGGGCAACAAAACGTAAAAATGTTGTAGTGACAATGGAAAAGAAACTAGAAGCATTAAGTAGAATTGATAAAGGTGAATCTTGCAGCATTATATTATGGTGTCGGTACATCTACAGTATCGGATTGGAAGAAAAATAGAACTAAAATCGAAGAATTTTTTTTTTTCAAAATGATAACAAAAGACAGTTTAATCGGTGCAAAGCTAATAAAGCTAAGAATGAGACTTTTGACGACGCTTTGTATGTGTGGTTTTGTGTGGAATGTGAACGTGGTTTACCAGTGTCTGTGTGACAATTATAACGGAGTTTATCTGTAAGCATACCATATTTTATTAATTTTTACCATTTTCTCCGGCTAACCCGGATTTTCGATAACCCGGATCGGCCGCGGTCCCAATTAATCCGAGTTAACGGGGTTCCACTGTATATAATAATTACGAATAGTTCCTGAGGATATCTTTCCTTACTG